>NC_132888.1:32820768-33120768 GCF_030463535.1 Salminus brasiliensis
GCCCGAAAACAGACAGCCAGAACAAGAAGAAGCCGGCGAGAATTCCGATGAAGAGACACTGCTGAAAATCCTGAACTACCTGAATCCCGAGAGCGAAGACACAGACGAAACAGACATTAATGGAAAAACAGTGCCAGGAATGTAGACCTTTCTCTAATACACATATTCTATATTGTTTAAAAGTGACTATAATAAAGTATAATAAAGTATTTTGAACAAAGGAAAACATGCAATCGAGTTTAGTCAATGTAGCATTTCAGCTTTTTGTCTCCGTTTTGTTCTCTTTTAGCACTTTGAGTCAC
This sequence comes from Salminus brasiliensis, assembly GCF_030463535.1. NCBI lineage: Eukaryota > Metazoa > Chordata > Actinopteri > Characiformes > Bryconidae > Salminus > Salminus brasiliensis. The sequence goes on from NC_132888.1 coordinate 32,821,071, forward strand.
ATTGAGAGTAACCTAGCCTACGTGTTTCCGGGTCTCTTACTTGTTATCCTTTGAACTGCGTAGTGGTTACAACCCTGTAAAACGTCAGAGCCTCTGTCAACGGCTTGCACCTCCCCCTCACACACACTTTCTCTCCCATGCTCAGTGGAATAGGTTCGCCTGTAGCTTCCGACAGCCGTGTTTGGTGCATTCGGTAATGTGTGACGTGATAGAGGTAAATAAAGACTTTGCTCGCATCATGTTCCTTTAATTGTGTAATGTCTCTCATTGCTGCACAAACTCAGAACCACCAACAGCACCAGCTTTACTGTGCGTGATGCCAGAGTACCTACTCAAGAACCTATTCAGAGCGGCTGTTAGAAGAAAGCACTTAACCACTTAACTTAAACAGCCTATGGCCTGCCGGTGGGCCAAAAGTGTTATTGCAAACTTATTTAATTAGATTTTTTATTATTACCAAATAAAATGGCCCCATCAGTTTATATATACCTGTAGTTACTGGATAATACACCTTAGACGTTAAGGGGTTAAGCTTCCAGCGGGGTCTGCAAAAACTGAGGGTTTAATTAGCTCATTAATATTAATTCATATTGTTGTGCTGTGGTGTGAAATGTAGTAAAATAGCATAAGATGTTGCACAACATAAGATTACGTTCATGGTTAATGTCTGTTGAGTATTTCAGAGAGCAAGTTCTTCAAACGGCAATTCCACCAAATGTATACATTTAATTGCTTAATTAATTGGATGTAAACAAAGTCATTCAGAGTGCTTTAATGGGAAATGCTGCTGTCTAGAGAAACTCAAGGCACTATATTTCCCCACAGTGGAGAAAGAAACCAGGCATCTGAAAGCTACATTATAGAAAGCTAATACACTTACGGTTAAGAAGACACTGCCTGATGTCTGAGATATTGTTTGATGATGAAAAGCATTTGGCCTGAAAGCTAGGCAGCCATGCAGGCTGTTGTGTGGAATAATAGTACATATGTCAACTGTTTTTTTTAACATTGCATATAACAGTACATCTTTTACAACAACACAAGTAGAATTTGATGTAAAAGTGGGACCAATGATTAACAGATACTGTGAGCAGCGCAATGCAGACCAGCATCCCAGCTTCATCAGAATGGGATCTCAGGGATTTTGAGCGTGGCGTGACTGTTGGTGCCACATGGCTGGTTTGGTTTGAGCATTTCTAGAACTGTTAATCTCCTGAGGTTTTCAGCACAACAGTCTCTAGAGTTTATTTAGAATGGTGAACTAAAACAAACACATCTAATGAGCGGCAGATCTGCAGACATCAATGCAAATTATTAGTGCGAGAGGTCAACAGACAATGGGCAGACTGGTTTGAGTTGGCTGGTTTGGTTACAGTACAATTTTGGTGAGTAGAGAAGCATGTCAGAACGTATAACACATCAAACCTTGAAGTGAATGGGCCATTTACAATTACATTAAAGACATTTAGCAGACGATTCTACCCAGAGCGACTTACAAAAGTGCTTACTGAGTGTTTACTGAGAAAATAATCATAGCTAGTTTGTAGCTTAGACGCTACTAAATACAAAAGTCAGTACGAAGACCACAATACTCAACATATGCTACACTCTGTCTTAGTACTTTTGGAAGAGGTGGGTCTTCAGCCTGCGTTTGAAGACAGCGAATGACTCGGACATCCAGGGGACTTTTGTTCCACCACTTTGGTGCCAGGACAGAACAACAACACATGGATGCCCACTGTCAGCCAAGAACAGAAAGCTGAGGCTGCAGTGGGCACAGGCTCACCAGGGACATAAATAAATATAGTCTGGTCTGATGATTCTCGATTTCTGCTAAGGCACACAAAAGGTAGAGTCAAAATTTGGGAAATGTTTTCCTGGCGTATTTTAGATCACTTGAATGCCACAGCCAATTTGTGTATTTGTGTTGCTGACCATGTGCATCCCTCCTGGACCACAATTTGCATCCAGCATGATAAGTCATCCCAAACTGGTTATGTGAAGATGACAATAGGTTCACTGTTCTTGCACCTGAAAAATCTGCAGGGATTACATGACGCAGCCATGAAACCAACTGAAGCTGAGCAAAGATTGGCCCAGTGTAGCATAGTGTTCCTAATAAAGTGAGTGTTTATTGTCCCTGTCACATTAAAACATCATAACTCCTGTCTTTTCATTTTTTTGCCAGCTGCAGAACTACTTGGCATACAATCTTGCTAAAGTTTTTAAGCATTTCAGTTCAGTATACAAATGATTACAAATGAAAGCAGCAACAGTGCTAATGTGCTAACTTTTGACACCTCTGTCAACATCTTTAAATGGAAAAATGGTAGATAATCCATTACAGCAACTGTTTCCAGATCATGTAGAATTAAATGCATAGTTTAATATGGCATCCTGAGTAATGTTCTGAGCATTTGATTTGAGCAAGGTTCCTCGCAGTCAGAGAGCTGAGGCCTCACATTTTCATGGACCTCACATGGTGATGTGGATCTTCAGTAAGTGGGTCTGTTTTCATTCTTGTCCACTGTCTGCAAACAATCAGAAAACACACTGCATGAGAGGCTGCAGAATACTGTCATGTTGCCTGGCACCAATCACTAATGTGTGAATCTGCAAAACGAAATTTAAAATGTATGATTGTGTGATATATGAGATATATATATATAACACACCCACATTTCCTTTTTTTATATCAACTGACCATGCCTCTGCATTTTCATCGTGTTTGCCCTATGAGTGAGAAAACAGGCAATCCCACATATCCCACAGACACCCACACACACATTCTCACCTGCAGAGAATTTGATAGGAGATGTGATGACGTGTCAGTCAATGTTAACGTTATACTGTACAGTGACAGGGGGTTGGCAATATACTACCACGATATTATTTTGACACAGCCAGGTTTGCTGCTATAGCCTGACCTGAAGACTGCACTACTGATCTCTAAAATAAAAAACATATTTCTACACAAACTGACCTCAATACACAAACGCACTAATGGAAATATGACGTCAGTTTAACATGTACTTTTTAAAACATCCCCCTGTCTCAGCTGCAGCTCCATACAGCCCACGCAGACCACACACTGTGCACAGGACAGCACATCTCCACAAGGGGGAAAATAAGTAAATATATAATGACATCCTGTTTGTATGTGTATGTGTGTGTGTATGTGTGTGTGTCAGTATGAATTTTGGGAGGGGAATTTGATTTAGTCTTTTCACTAAAATCTATTTTAGCTTTAGTCATATTTTAGTAATTTAGTCATTATTTTAGTTGATGAACACAAAACAAAATAGTCAAGTTTTAGTCAATTCAATTTCTAAAATCTAATTTTGCATTAAGGGTTTTTTACTATTTTAGGTCATATGTGTGGTTAATATTTTAAAATAACTATGTTTCATTTATTTATACACTTTATGAATAACAAATAATTCAATACTTTTGTCTTCAAAACATTTAGCATTTATTTCACACGAAAATGCTGGGATTTCATTGACAGACACACTTTGGCAAGGGTGTACATTCAATACGGCTTCACTGTGGCTGAGGGTGTACTCCTACTCTCTGCAAAGATAAACTGTGTTCATATGTATCCCCTTGCTGCACCTTAGTTTCGTTAATAATTCAGCACTATTCGTAATGCTATGGAGGCTGTAAGAATTGCTGTCTCACTGAACAGCTAAACATGAAATATATATAAAATATAAGTCAAAGTAAACATTGTTAACATACACTGTTAACACAACCTGTCTCCAGAAATCTGAAGGCAACATTAGCTTGGGTACTTGCAAGTTTTGGCGCTTGCAAGTTTTCAAGACTTCATAACAAACACCAACAGGCTCCTTATCTTTGTGTGTGTTTATGTTTCTTAAAGAGTGTTTGCACTTTAAAGACGGCCCCTTACTGTCTTCGGGGCCTGCTGCAGCATTACGACTGTTTTGATGAAATGTACTCTGTGAAATGGAAAGGTCGGGAACCCTAACGAATATATTGATTGTAGTTTGTTCTCTGTTTCACCACAATTTAGAAAATGTAATTTTTGAGATTTTAGGACATTGTCAGTGAACATGGGGAGGGGTGGAAACACGAATACAGTGTGGTTCGGCTAGTTTAAAGTTTATATGCTGATCACTGGACAGATAGATAGTCGTGGAAAATAGGTCGTCCATACATTTTTCATCATAGTTTTCAACAAAATTAAAACTGGTGTGTGTATATGTGTGTATTTACCTCCTGAACTGCATCTGCCTCCTCCATAGATCTGGCCAAGCATAATTTAGATGTCTCCTGAACCTCTCCACCAATGATAAACTCATCCAGGATAAAGTAAGCCTTTTCAAAGTTAAAAATAATATCCAGCTCACAGACCTATAACAGACACACACATACACACACGTATAGCACTGAACGCACCACTGGCGTACACTACCACCACTTAAAAACAAAACAACAACTAACTGACATGGCTTCCACAACTAACATCACAGTCAGCATTAAAAATAAGGGAATCTTCAAGAGTTCTTTCATAAAGGCAACAGGTCGATATAGAACCACAACAGTTCTTTCCTGGTTCTTCAAATACAATAAGGAGAACATATTAAAAGTGGTTAATTACAGAACTTTAAACACAGGGTTTTGTATAGCACAAAAAATAGGATTCCACTACTGCTACAAGAACCTTTTTCAAGATTATGTAGAACCTTAGAGAGTACTGACCGCTCCGTTTGTTTAGTCTTAACTTAGACACCCTGATTAAACTGTTCAGTGTGTTTCAAAAATCAAACTACTCACATTGCCAAAGTACTGATCCAGCAGCTCAACATATCTTTGAAGGAGCTCTAGTGTCAGCAGCTCATTGTCTTGATCCTCCAAACCACAGCAGAAAAACAGACTGGCATACCTAAAGGGATAAGTGTCAAAGGTCAAAAGGTGCACGTTCAAGCAAGTGGCTGGCAGTGACACTGACATTACAGCAGGTACAGTGCTGATGTTGGGGCTCTTCCACATATCGGTGTCACTGCTAGACTGAGAGTGGCCCAAAGACCTATCAGAGAGCAGCTCTGTGGTCAGAATCTGACCGCTAAAGAGGGGCAAAGGGTGTCTCAGACAAACTGTGCATCAACAGATGGTCTGAAGCCTCTGTCTGTGGAGTTACAAGGTGTTTATATTAATATGGTCATGAGTGTAGAGTCACAGTCTAACCGTGGGTGTTGTGAGCACTTGTGTGTTTTGAATGTAGGTTGTGCAAATGTGACACAGATCAATAGGGGGGATGGCATGGTGTGCAGTGACAACTGAGGATGATTCAGCAAATGAATAAACAATGATCTCTGGACAGTGGAGACTTAGTCATTAGTGCCAAACACTAATTTGTGTGTGTGTATGTGTGTGTGCGCAATAAAGCAAAGGCTAGGTCATTGATTAACTTGGTCATTTTAATGCTCACTAGGAGAGCAAGAAAAGAGAGATGGAGAGAGAGAAGGACCTAACAGTGACTGCTGACCTTCTATAGACAATCTTTAGGTTCCTCCACTGTAAGAAGCTGCAGGCCTTCAGAGGTCGGGCTAGCACAGTGAGGGTCATTTCGCTGATGATCTTTTTTTTCTCGTGCTCGCTGAGTGGAATGAACCACTTCTGCAGCCGGAGTCTGCCCTGACGATTAAACAGCAGGAGGAAGTGCATCTACAGCAGAAATGACGTTGTTAACCACACACTGTTGGTAAAAGAGGACAACAGCACAGACAGAAGGCCAACATGATAAAATGGGTTGCCCTGGGTGGTCCAGCGGATTAAGGCGCTGTCACTATGATCAGAGGTATGATCTGGTTAGAATCCCAGCGATCATCATGCTGCAAGCCATCTGCAGCTAGAGGGCCAAGGGAGCAAATGGTCTTGCTCTGTCCAGGGTGGGTAGATCGCTTTGTTGTGGTGCTGGCCATCACTGGCGTCAGACTGGTGCATTGAAGCCAGGAGCTGATGTTGCGTCAGCAGCAGTATGGAAAATGAGCGGCTTGACTGGGCACATATCGGAGGGGGAGTTTGCTAGTCCGCCCTCACTGGATCAAATATAGATCTGTGTTAAAATGTACTTGATAACAGTGGAGAGCATGATAGGCCTTCAAAGTCAAATGATTGCTAATGATTTCTGAGAATTACAAAATGCACGTGTCTGATGTTGATTTTTATTTAACAGAATCAAACTTGTATTGAAAGTATTATAATAGTATTATAAATATTCCACTTATTCCACATATTATTAAGTTCTTGTTGACAGAAGATTCACTAGCTATAGTTCCGAAGTGGTTCTATGTCTTAGCTAGATGGTTGCTATGCTGTTGCTAAGCAGTTGATACTGTGTCCTAGATGGTTGCAAGACCATTGCTTGGTTGTTGTTAGCTCGTTAGTAGGGTGGTGCTAGCTAGTTGTTAGCCATAAATGATGGCTGCCAGGGTGTTGCTAGGAGGATGCTATGCTAATCAAGGTGCTATTTGACCACTATGGTATCCAGGGTGGTTAAAAGAGTGTTGTTAGTATTCCAATACCACAAAAATCAGATCAGATTTCTTTACGAGTTTGGTTGCTGTGCAGAAATGAAGACACTTTGTGTCAAATTAAAAGGCAAAATACACAAAGGTTTGCATCTTGTGATGTGGCCTCTATATTTTGCTCTCAAAGACTTCTTTGAACAGTGGATAGTGATAAGTTCATCCTGGCTGATCTATTCAATGTCTGGTTGCTAGTAAACCAGCAGTGTCTTTCTTTTTCAGGACACTAATGATTGCTATATTGGCTGTGTGGCTCAAGTGCTTCTGTAGTGCTCTTGTTTCAGCTTCAAAGTGGCTTGCTTCCATAGAGAAATTCTCTGGTCTTCATGTTGGTTTATCGTTTTCCAACAACAATGCGAAACATCACATTTATAACCCAGGGCTCAAATAGTGGACATTCAGATCTATCACACACTAAAGCGTATTCCTCAGTAACTGAAGGGACGTGGGGCTATTCTTTGGTAACAGACGGGACATGGGCTTTTTAAGGGAAGAAGGCACACCTAGACAACAACAAACAGCTGTCAGTCATCTGTTCCAATAGTTTTCTAACATTAAAAATTGGGATGGTTTAAACTGTTTACCACATCTAAAAGGAAGTAAAAGCAGGAATTCTTCTATCAGCTATCATCTCATAGTGACCTCTTGATCTGAAACCTAGAGGTCTTCGGTGTGCAGCAAAGGCCGCAGAATTGGCCTTGCTATTCCAGGCAGTTGGAATGCCTTTCTTTCACTGTCTTCTGGACCTCCATTCGATCATGGCAGAGAGACTCAATGAGAAACTAATGGGACAATTACAACTCTCCAAAGAAGCCCATTTGATGGTGCATAGCTTTTTGGTGTTGGATAGAATGATGCTGTAAAAACTATATGTTGCATTTATTAATATTATCTTACTACTGAATTCAGTTTTGCTTTAGGTTATGGAACAAAACTGCACACGTACACACAAGAACATGGCACCATAGCTCCCCCTCCCAAGGAATGAAAGTCAAAGGGGGAAAAATCAATAGATCAACGGAACCAACAAGCAGATGATCAGAACTTATAATGGAAAATGAAATTTCTATTAATTAATTAATTTATTTATTTAATAACAGACAATGTTTCCTTTTTTCCGTCCAAGGAGGGCCCTGGTTAGTCATTTCCACCACTGCCCGGGCCAATGCGCGCACAGGTAGGAGAGAGGGCAAGAGAGAAAGTAGGCCTATTCTCCAACACACTACACACACTCAGAGCACACACACACATATGCAACTCCAGCGTACAAATGCTTTTTTGCCTGCTGTTGCCAAGAGCAGACATCGCAAGAAAACCAAACAAAGACATGTCTGTCTCTCTCTCTCTGTGTCTCTCTGTCTTTCCCTCTCCCACTCCCTTTCTTCCACTATCTCTCTCTCTCTCCCTTACACATACACACACACAAACACACACACACAAGTAATGACTAAAGGCCAGCTCTGAGGCGTCTTGCTGCTGGTTTGGTCGCACTAAAGTAGTCCAATGCTGCAGCACAGGTTGCTTATGCTTTATTGGTTTGCAGTCAAAAATGAACAGAGCGCGTGCTGCTGTTGCTGCTGCTGCTGCTGCTGTCTTGGGAAGTGAAGCGCATGTAGGCCACGCTTAAAAACAAGCCCAGAAGAGTTAGGAGATGATCCGGTCTAGGTCTTTGGACCTTACACAACTCACCATCGTGTGCTCTCAGTGTGGATATATTTCGCATGTCCACTGTGTTGACAGTGTGTCCCAGCGCCTGCCTGCTCCCTCCTTCCTCCAGGCCTCTGATAAGATACTGTCCCGCTCGCTCTCAGGACTGGGTTTACAGCGCAGGTGCTGTAGAGCGTTGCGTGCAAGCTCAGGCCCTGTGCCATATGTGCCTCATATCAGCCCGGGTGTTTTGGCAGCTTATTCGTTTCAGAGCTCATCTCCTTTTATATTTATACTGACTGTTTCCGACCACTGGGCGGCAGTGGACCACTGCGAGTGTCTGAGGCGCAGGCTTGTGTGTTTGGCGAGTGGCCACGTGACTCTGGTGGCCGTTAAAAGAGCGGCGGGTGTGGACTGTGAGAGCGGGTGACCGAGCGCGCGGGAAAGAGTTCTTAGTGGCCATGTCTCTGTACCGGAACTCAGCGTGGTTCCTCAAAGGACTCACCGAATTTACCAAGTAAGAACCCAGACTAACCGTGCAACTCACTAACCTTCACCAGATGATACCGCCTAACAGCATCTAATCACCTTCAGCTGCTGGATTTTTGTATTATCATTTCTATAATTGCTATACATAAAAAAAACCTGCAGTCCTAAAGCTTTAATATACACTGACCAGTGGTGAGATCTACATATTAGGTAGCAAGAGAACAGTCTGAAGCTGATGTGTTGGAGGCAGGAAAAATGGGAAAGGGTCAAACTGTGATGTCTAGATAGGTTTTTAGTGGTCAGTATCTCCATGGAAGGACAACCAGTGAGCCAGCATCAGGGTCTTGGGCACCCAAGTCTCATTGATGCATGTGGTGATCGGAGGCCAGCTCATCTGGTCTGATCCCACAGAAGAACTATTATAGCACAAATGGTTGAAATATGTGAATTCTGGATATGTGACAGGTCAGAGCTGCTTTGGTGGCACGAGGGGACAAGGCATTTTACTCTATTCAAATATTCATTTATAATACTTTATAATTAATAAATGATTGCGTCCACATTAGGCCTTTTTTTAAAGTGTGAACTGATTTCTGAGGTTTTGAACTGTGGCTCTGTGGTGACCATGCACACTGATATAGACAATGAGTATGAATTTGTATATATCCACTGCTCAGCTATAACCTAAAATAAAATGAATGTAAATTATTCTGGGTAAAGATTTTATATTTTTCACATTCTGTATTAGCCTACATTTTTCTGGGAATGCACACTTTTTGTGTGGGATTGACCCGACTAGGATATTTCATTTTTTAGATTATTACATCACTCATTGAGAACATTAGTCATATATTTACTGCCTTAGTCAAGTCACAGTGAGAGGTTCACAGCAGTGGGTATCTGATTCGCTTCAGCAGATGAATTTGGACCAAGCAGCATGAAGTTTTAGGGTTTAGGGTATGAAGGTTTTCACATTGGTGCTGAAAACCTAAAGACAGTAAAGATATAACCTGTTTGCACGTGGATTGACTCATACCCATACTTTACCTCTCATGAGTACAGCAACATTAATTCCATATGTTTAATACCTGTGCATATAGACAATGGATTAGCAATGAAGGGAAAATCGAGACAGCAGGCCAACCAGTCATAATACAGTAATACATGGAAGCTGAAACGACTAGGTTCTCAGCGCTGTGTAAGGTTAGCCTGTCTTGCGCTCCTCCAGTGTTATAATGTAGTCGTAGAGTTTATACATCTATAGGACTCAAATGATGAAGCAGAACTCCAGGCTTACACCAAGATCTTTAGCTGTTCCCCTTAGTGTATAGAACAGCTATTAAAAGTGAAGAATGAATTACACTTAATCCATTGGCCATCAGATATACTCAGGACTTCATCCTGACCATTCAGGACTTTATGTCTGCAACACATTCTGACATTCTGTGAAAATATGAAAAGTTTAACTCAGCGAAGCTGCCCTGTAAAACTGTGTAGCCAAAAGTGTGAATTGTGTGGTGTGACAGGTAAATAAAGGGAGAACAATAAGGGGCCTAAGGCAGAGCCTTGTGGCACACCACATTGTGCTCTTCTGTGAGGTTTTGAACTCCTCTAATAAATTGGTAAAAGTGTGTCAAGTGAGATCACAACCAGGCTAATACCTATCTATCTAAACCGGCAGTGTGGGTTCATGTGTGTACATTTAAAAATAAATGAATAATGAATATTAAATATTATTGAATATTAAATGAATAATATTAAAAGCTGCATTTTTAGGGCTGTACAATATTGTTATTTGGGTTTTTTTTTCAAAATATATTGTGATTTCTTCAGTAGTCAGTGATCCAACATGTAATTCCATATATATATATATATATATATATATATATATATATATAGTGTATCGAGGATGGAGTAAAATAAATTATACTGGGTAGATATAATCTGCCTCTGGTAGGTATGAGAATGAAATTTCGCACGTCTTGCAGTGTGACTACTAATGCACACATTATGACGACGATGCTGAAACGATATATTGTGCAGCCCTGTGCATTTTGAGGCAGCCAGTACATCAGTGTCCAGACTCAGCCAGCACTGACTCTGTGCTGTGATGTTTCAGACTGAAAACATTTGTGCTTGTTATTCTTACTCAAAAAGGGCAACAGTGTTCTCTAAAAGCTTGGCGCAATAAAACAGGCAATAATTGGAGAGATAGGAGGGGTCAAGGTGCGATATCAGGGAACAGTTTGATAATAATGGCAGTTGAAAACCCTTATGGATAAATGATTAATATCTAGTAAAGGCTCCCGAACCATTCGTTCTAATTTATAAAGTCCACACATGCTTGCTTATTTGACCAATTTCTGCCACTTCCTTCACCCATTTTGCAATCAGTCAGTCAGTCCATCTTTCTCCTTTCCGTTCTCAGCCCTTGCAGTGTATGTCTGCAGTGTATGTATTACTTTTCTCTCTTTGTCTTCGTCTAAATCTTCCTTTTGTTTGCGTTTCACTCTCTTGTTCACCGACATGGCCGGCTGCAACCCTGCCTCATTAAGCTCTGCACAATACTCACAATAACAGTGCATGCATTTACGGAATCGGAGCTCGCGTCCCCCGGCGCCGCCTCGCGCCCTTTATCCTCCACCCGGTGACTCCTGGCTCGCAAATACAAAGCTGCTCATTGATCCTGAGAAACAGCATGGGGGGGAGCACTGCTACAATTGGTCAGATCACAGAAACTTGCTCACCCTCATTAGCTAAGCGATGACGCCAAGCACCTAGACAGTATCACCATGGTTTGGCCTAGGCTTACAGTGACAAGACTTAATAATACCATAAGGCCATATCAGAAAAACACATAATACCCCTTTCAGCGAGGCTAAAAATATTTCTTGACTGTTGACAAGCCATTTTTGTCACCTAGAATTTCACTCAGAGGTCAAAATACAGCTATCAAGTGTGATACACACAATTGCTAGTTCACTAGCTAAGTAGCTAGCCTGCAAGTAAGACATTTAATGGGAAGGTTTTAGCTGAAGGCCTTTGGAGCACACTCTTGTAATAAATTATGTAGCTGGGAGCCCTGTTTAGTCACTGAGGTGGAAATAAACAGAACCTCTTAAATGTCACTTGCATTGAGTATCCCCTTTGCATGAATCCAGGTGCTGGACCTACTCAAGGATGTCCTTCTGCACACAGGTTCCTATTCTCTGAACGTTACTAATAATCTTCCTAACACTTCTATGTCAAGTAAAAGCTCATTGTGTGTGTTTCAGGGGTTCCTTTGATGCAGCATCCAAGCGCTTTGTGGAAAAAGATTTAGAAGTGTCGGCGGCAGGCCGATCCTTCATGATCACTGGAGCTAACAGCGGCATTGGCAAAGCAACGGCCATGGCCATTGCAAAAAAAGGTACTTAACTGTGCGGGTGTGCAAACAGACAGAGCCTTAATACATGCAGAGTAACAGCTGGTTCTTTTGTGTGTGGATCTGTAGCCTATTCTTTACACGTTGACCCTGCCCCCTAGGTGGTACGATCCACATGGTGTGCAGAAACAAGGACAAGGCAGAGGAAGCCAGAGCTGAAATTGTCAAGGAGTCTGGAAATAAAGTGAGAGCACACATTTAGGCCTTTGCATGTTCAGTCTGCACGGTTTGCTCTGTATTTGGGTCCATTCATTTCATTTGAGTGCAGCATTTATTCTTTACATCGTGTCCAATTTTTGTGCTGAATGGACCAATAGAAATGCTCCAAAATGACTTACATTGTCTTCTATTAAAAGTCTGCTTCTCCTGCCAACAATAATAACATTATTCTTAATCCTATATGTCTGTGTGTATTAGCTGCAGCTCTGATCTTAAGATTCACTTGTTCACTTGTTTTACAATTACTTGCTTTAGTAACTAGCCTGTTCCCCTGTAAGAGTGCATACGAAAGACTGCTGGCTGCTGTGCTAAAACGTGTCCCCATTGTTTCTGTGAATGGCATCAGGAAATCTACGTGCACATCTTGGACCTGTCTGAGACCAAGAAAGTGTGGGAGTTTGCAGAGGCCTTCAAGAAAAAATACAAAACCCTCAATGTTCTGGTGAGAGACCAAACTGCATCCTATTGTATTAATAGTGAGTCGTAAAGCATCTACCTAATGTGCAGATGTGACAGAGCATCGTACCGTTATACTGCAGATCAACAACGCAGGCTGTATGATGACTAAGAGGGAGGTGAACGCAGAGGGCCTGGAGAAGAGTTTTGCCAGCAACTCACTTGGTGAGAAAATAACACACATGTGCACAAACAGGATGTCGGATAATTGTTATAACTAACATGATTCGGTTTTCATTACACCCACTCTACTGACCTGCTCTTGATCTTGCTTTCAACGTGCTTTACAGAACATTAACAACAAAAATGCAGCCATTTAACCTAGTAAATATACTGTAGTTTAGTGTAGTGTAGTAGTGTAGACACTCAACACAGTATTAAGTTAGCCGTAGTGCTGTTCAATACCAGAACTTTTGACTTTCTGAGCTGACTCCAATTCCAGTTATAAACGTTATGGAAATTGAGTTGATTTCACACAATTTTCTCATTTCATTCCATAAGAAAGAAGATCTGTAAACATGCATAATACACTATTATGATTATCTCTTAACACAGAAAGGCTTATTACACATTAATGTGTATTACTCAGTAACTACAGGACCTCTGGTGGGGCTGTTTCTTGGTAATAGAAATGTGTAATAACACTTCTACCCAGCCCGGCGGGCCATAGGTGTTTTAGGGGGTTGACAAAGCATATCCTATGCAACCCTTTTGACCTTACAAGGACAACTTATACTACAGCTCTGGAAAAAAAACAAGAGACCACTTTTTTTTTCACACCAATTTTTTTTTTTAAATGTGTATCTCTACATGTATGGCAGCCGATTTTGCCAGGCATTTCATCAAACAAAGCTGAGTTTCCTGAATTGGCAGACTATGAATGGCATAAAGTCACCCAACAGCAACATGAAAGACTAGTGGAGAGCCTGCCAAGACATGAGAGCTGTGATTGGTAGTCAAGGTTATTTGACCATAGTGATTGTTTAATGCTCTGAAAATTCTAATCAAGTACTGTGTTGTTTAAATTTTAATGATAACATTTTTGCATTATAATTATTATAATATTGTTTTGCATCATTTGAGCAGTGGTTTTTAAAAAGTTGTAATTTCTGCAAATAAATGCTCTAAATAGCAATATTTGATTTTTGGATTTTAAGGGAAATGTTGTCCATGGTTAATGATATATAACGCAAATGTTAATTTCGCTTGCCTATAAATAGTAAAACCAGATAATGGAGGGTGGTCTCTTATTTTTTTTTTCCAAAGCTGTAGCTACATTAGCTTGTCTGTTTAGCTCTAGCTGTTTTTTTTTGTTTGTTTTTTTTTTTTTTTTAAAGCCACTTTTTAACTAGAAAGTTTCTATTTTAGTTTAGTGAAAGGATGCATTGTTCAGACAGGCTGTGTAGACGCAGCTTTAGAATCAACACTCAATTGCTAAATGCCTACAGTCAGAGAATCAACTCCAGGCCTAGTTTCCAGCTTAAATGCTACTAAGCTGAACTATGTTGTTTTAGCTAATCGAAACTAAGATTAATTAGGTTACATGGCATAAAATACCACACCTGGTCTGTACTAACAAACTCAGACAGTATATTATAGTTGTCTGCCCACTGGCTTCTATACTTTTTTCCCCTCTCTTAGCTGTGTACATCCTCATTAAGAGCCTCATTCCTCTGCTGGAGAAAAGCCCTGACCCCCGAGTGGTGAGCATCTTTACTTTGTTGCTGGATTGATTGATTGATTGATTGATTGATGGGTAAATTGATTGGTTGGTTGTGTGTGCATTAGGCACTCAGTAATAACAACAACAACCACATAAACAACACCAATAACAGTACATTTTATTCATTTGACTGTCTCTTTAGATTACAGTGACATCAGGAGGGATGCTGGTGCAAAAGCTGCGCACAGGAAACCTCCAGTCCCAGAGAGGGAGGTATGATGGCACCATGGTGTATGCCCAAAACAAGGTACACACACATACATATACACACAAGGTTACAGTGGTGTGCCTGGTTCACACACACTGAGATTATGCTTTCAGTCACAATAGCACATGCTCATATGCTTGATATGGAATATTGTGTTTTACTGAGGGTTTGTTTGGTGTTGCTTTGGTGTTTCAGAGGCAGCAGGTGGTCCTGACGGAACAGTTCGCTAAAGCACACACCAACATCCACTTCTCAGTCATGCACCCTGGTTGGGTAGACACACCAAGTAATTTGTCTCCCTCTGTCTTACACACACACACACATGCATACTTACGCATATTCATATATGTATATTTTTTTGAAAGCAGATTTGATAAAAAGCATGCAGCGTAATGTCAATATTTACAAATGCATATATATATATCAGTATATCATATATATCAGTCTCCAAGAAAACAGTAACAGTGTCTGAGTCATATTTAAAACAGCAAATGTCCATAATCCAGTGCAACACAGCTAGGCCTTTTGAGGACAGCTCTCTTCTGTCTTACCAGTGATTGCAAATGCAATGCCGGACTTCCACCGCTCCATGAAGGAGCGTTTGAGGACACCGGAGCAGGGGGCCGACACAGTGGTCTGGCTTGCGCTGTCAGAGGCTGCTACCACCAAGCCAACTGGCCGATTCTTCCAGGGTAAGAGAATGCACGCACTCAAAGGATACATACAAACTGGGAAAGGGGTCCTTTTCATAAATGCTCGCTTTTCTTTTTCAAACATACCTATGGGGATTATGGCCAAGGAGCCCATTTTACTTCCTTTACATTCGTCCTCATGGATCAAGGCTTATTCCTAATGACTCAACTCTGCACAGTGGAACAGTGCACAGTGCATCGCTGCTGTGTCAGCTACACTTGTCTGCAGGTTCTTTGCTGTCCTATGGGGATTTTACTTTGCCTTTCTATACAGCTTATGTCGGTCTGAGAGTCTTCTTGGTGTTCCAGATTTTGCCCTGACCTCCACAGTTCCCCTTTACTGCTCAGCTTTACTGCTTAGAGGGAGCCATGATAGCGCATGGTTTAGAGAATGTATTACACACTGGAATAGTCACCTTCTGTGACAAGTACTAGTGACAGTTCTTGACCTGCCTAACCAGTCTATAGAACAGTATAGAGAAAAGAGGAGAGAGAGAAGGTGGTGGAGGAAATGATGACAGAGTTAAAGAGCTGAGAGATGAGGAGAAGTGATAAAAAGAGGAAGAAAGAGGAAAAGAACATGTGTTCGAGGAAGATGGAGAGAAAAAAAGAGAGAGAGAATAGATGTGGCAGAAGAGAAATGGCAGGAGTCCAGTGCAGCTGTAGGAGTCAGGGCTTGGTGCCAGACATGACTAGAGTGACCTCAGAATGACTTGTAGCACAGTGAAATTCTCTCTCTCTCAGTACACAAGCATAGCACTTGAAGCAGGTCATTAGGTCATGTGCATAAGCACATTAGTTCCTTTATCTCATGTCTTTTTTTTTTTACAGCTGCATTATCTAATCCAGATCAGTGGCCTAATAAGGGGGGTGTGGGCCCCTTGTATGGATATTGACAATCGTACACCCCTAATTCATGGAGAGAACCACTTACTTAACACCACACCTCACCAGTTAGCTCCCGTCAGCTCTACACAGGCAGCCATGACACCTGCTTATTGCCTGCTTGTTCATAATGCACCTCATTTCTCTGTGTATGTGCGACAGATCGGAAGATGGTTTCGCCCCATCTGCCACTGGCCTGGACACACAGCTCACAGCTGGAAGACCAGAAGTTCTTGAGCGTCATGGAGGAGATAGCAAAGAGCTTCCAACCCCATTGAACACAGACCCACTGTCTCATATAAATAAGCAATGAGAAACACACACACACACACATTTTGTTAAACAAAAGAACATCATTTCCAGCTCATCTTACAAACACGGAGTGCCAAGATTAACATGTACAAACATTACGCAGGTTAACAAGAAACAAAAAACACTAATACCCCCACACCTCTCATGTCAAACATAGGTTAGCATTTTTAATGACTGTCTAATATTTTTAATCAGCAGTAAATGTGATATGTTTCCACTGAGACTCTCAGTATGAAGCTCTTGGTGTCTTGTGTGTTCAAGGCGTAAACATGTAAAAATGAGTCCAATAAATAAATGACTGCTTCACTCTCCAACCTCTACTCCTGTTGCTACAGATGCCTGCCTTTCCTGATAGCTCTGACTGGTCACACCAACCGGTTCCCCCGGTGCTGTGGCGATGCTGTGGCGGTGACATCAACAATTCAGGTCAACCAGGTGGGAACCTGCTCTGACCAAAGTCACCGCAAGGGTCAATCACTCACTCGTCAGCCAGCCACCTGACCTGGTCTCAGGTGCGTGAGGCTTGAAAAGGGGCAGGGTCTCCAGGGTCCAAGGTTCTCTAAGGGCCCAGAGACACTAAGCTGACTGATAAAGGCTTCCGTCACTTCACTGCTTCTTCAGGTCTTTTGTGAAAAGCTGCAGTTGAACATACAAAGGTTACAACAAACAGCAACTGCTGCTTATGTACTTTATGCGCCTGTGTGTACAGAACTAACTCTCCATACCAGGAGGTGGCAGTAGTCAGTACTTGTAATCGAGCTTGGCAGCTCGGCAGGTTTCTCCACAAATATTTAGCCAGACTTTGAAATTGAAAAGTCTGAACATTGAAATATTTACTACAAAATACAAAGTAAAGAATGTTATTTGAGTACAAACCAATGATTGTATTAAAAACTGTGTGAGGGAAAGGGGACTTAACACTGTTAGCATGGTGCCCATGGGGTGAATTAGCATTATTATAGTGAAGGTATTTGGTTAAACAAAGGCTACTTAAGTGAAATAACACATTTGACTGTATAAAGCTGTGCAGCTGGTGCATTTGTGTTAATATGAAAAAAAAGTTGAAAGGTTTAATTAGCTTGATGATAACATGGCTTTACAAATTCACATTGTTTGTTTACAGTACTATAAACTATTCTTGTGTTAGGAAATACAAAGCAGAACTGCTTAAAATGTTGTCAAAGAGTTAGCGTCAAAGAGTTACCGTACTTGTGCTCTCCCATAGTCTGCGTTTCACTGTTGTTCACGTTCAGTACTTATTTTTTAACTCTCTCGCTGCCAAAGCCAACAGTCAGCTTGGTGTGTCAGAGCCCCGTCAAGTCAAGGGTGAAGCAGCTGTGCATAATGACTCTTAGTTTTTAATGTAATCAGATTTGTGCTGTGGAAATTGCTACTGATGTTGAAGTAACTGCACTGTGTTCTAGAAAGTCCGTTTTTGTGCAAAATTAATAAATACCTACATAACAAAATGTGTTATTGCTACATGTGGAAAAGACGAAAAAAGGAACTGCTGATCTGGGATTTCACATGCAGAACCGTCTGTATAGGTCACTCAGAATGGTACAATAAGGTAAAACGTCCAGGGTCGGGCAGTTCTACTGGCTGACACAGATGTCTTAGTGAGGTCAACAGACAATGGCCGGATTGCTCTGAGCTGACTGAAAGGCTACAGATTCAGATAACCACTCTATACAACAGGTGTGGAGAGCACAAAAACAGCTCAGAATGCACAACACATCAAACACATGGGCTACAACAGCAAAAGACCCCACTTCAGTCAGCTGAGAACGGAAAGCTGACACTGCAGTGGACACAGGCTGACCCCGACAGTTGAAAACTGATTTATATATATATATATATATATATAATAAAAAAATCCAATTTCTGCTGACATACACAACTGGTCAGGTCAGAATTTGGCACAAACAGCATGAATTCATAGATGCAACCTTCCTTCGGTCAACAGTCCAGGCTGGTGGAGGTGGTGTATTGGTGTGGGATATGTTTTCTTGGAGACTTTGGGCCCTGTTAACACCAATGAAGCGTTGCTTGAAATCCACAAACTTGATATATTGTTGCTGACCATGTGCATCCATTTATTATCACAATTTACCCATCTTCCAATGGCCACTTCCTTCATTATAATAGTGCAATGTCACAATTAAAAAATCCTTGCAAATTGGCTTCAACAACATGATAGAGAGTTCATTGTTCTTCTCCATTCAGGAGTGCAGTATCAAGTGGAAGAGTTAAGAAGCTTCTAAGGGACTGTGACTGACAGGGGCCCTAATATGTATTAGAACAACTGCGGGGCAGTGGGGTCCTGTATAATAATATCCTGTCATGGGGAACAAAATTCCTTGGAACCGTCCCTGTATGCGGCATTGAAAAGTGCCCGAAACGTCTGCAGGACACAATCATGTCATCATGGGGCAGAATCTCAAAGCAATGTTTGCAACATGTTGTTTTGAGAGCACAATGAGGCCCTACCCAGTTTTCTTCCAGTGTTCCTAATAAACTGCTGGGTTACTGTAAATCTATGAAACAAACAATGATGTAAAAGGTGTATTGCTTCATCACTCAGTTTTCGTTGGCTGGAACGCTGTGTCATTGCTATAGTAGAACAGCTGTGGTATGACCTTCCCACCAAGTTTTACCCATTGTCCTATCTTCATGAATAACTCACTGGGAAAGTCACAAGCTGGTCAGAAAACACTCCCAGATTTAAATTGTTGGTCACTAAAACATCTATTGCCAGTAACCTTCAGTATCAGTCTCCTCAGGCTTTGAGAATATAAGTTCTGAACATTTCCTTAAATATGTGCAGTCACAAGAAAATAAAACCCCAAGATTAAGATGAGGAGTAATATTTATTACAGTCTCGTTGGCTGTAACACAGCCAGCCAATAGCAGACTCAAGTCATTGTTTCAGTTTTATCAACATGAATTTATCATAGTAAAAATACATGTTAGAGCTGTACAACAGAGAAGCTGAGCTTTTCTACACGGAGAAAGAACAACATTGCTACTGTCACTACTGAAACTAATGCAATTAATACAAAAGAGACATTAGAAAACAAGAAATCCAAAGAAACATTGGAATGGTTCTCCGGCCACAGCTTAAGCCTTGTCCTGAAATACCCTGTTAATGGCGCTGCCGCTCTGAAATTCGACAGCAGCAGGCCACCACTGAACCTGTGGTCAGACAACCAGCCCTTGAATATTTTATATCAGAGGGCTCAAACAGGGTTTCTCCTGGACCTCCTGAGCTCTGCAGACATTAGCGTTCAGCATCGGCTAATTAACAGTGTGATGCTACCTTCAGGACAGCTAGGAGCTCCAAATCTCCCACTTCTCAACCAAAAAGTGTTCATTCACCTTTAGATTTCGTAAAAAGATCGTAAAAAGGCAGATGCTCACAGTAAGCCAGAGCTGGTTTGGTGGCTGCTCCAGCATGCTTAAAAGAAGGTCACGCCTTTAAAAAGGTGTTCTTCCAGGGTTCTTCAGTAAAGGCAACTGCTTTGTATAGAACCCTAAGATGGCTCTTCTCTGGTTAAAAGATGGAAAGGCTACGTTTGTATGCTTCTGTAGAGTCAAGAGGGTTCCACTGCTGTTAGGAGTCAAGGAGCTTATGGGCGGCGCCAAGATGAAACATCATCAACCTGGAGAAATCAGAGCCATTAAAACCTCGAGTGCTAATTCCAAGTGACAAGGAAACATTCAAATGGACTTTTCCCAGTAGTTTGTGATGGATGTAGCATTAGCAGAGGCAAAAAGGCAGAGCTGAAGCTCAGAAGGAACCCGGTTTGAACCCCCTGTTTACATGGTTCCATTTAAGGTCTGACGTATCCAATTTAAGGTATGCAAGAGGGAAGATAAGTGTTTTATTACATGTATGGTGAATAAAAACAAAGCAAATGAGTTACATATGGCAGTGTGTGTAAAAAGGGTTCCAATGTTCTGAAGGTCCTCAAGCTGATTTTCTGGGAACGTAAGTTGCAAGCAGTGCTTTTCACACTGACGAATGGGCTCCATTAGGAAGGAGCGTTCAATGGGTAAATACCACCATTTAGTGTAGTTTACGCATTACTTAAGAGTTCTGTTTAGACACAGTAAATCGTTCCAGCGAACACAAGTGCTAAATCACTGCTGAATGTAAACTGCACCAGTAACAGTTCAGCCACAGTTCACTGTCGGACAGAAGCGGTGGGAGACACATGGACAACTTTCCTGTCTCTTGTAAACTAACATCTTCTGAAATGTGTTTCTCAGCATTGCAACCTTTTAGTTACTCAACAGAAAGACTTCTGGTGTCACGATGTGTACATACAGGAGGTCACGACAAGAAGCTTGGTATGTCTCCACCCACTGGTGGAATTCGGTAGCAGGTGCTAGTTCAGGCAAACCCATGACCAAGAGTGGTGTCAACAAGTTTGAATTCAATCTTTTCTATAAATTAATGCTATCATTTTAATGCAGCTACTGAGGAGAGGGGGAAAAAAGAAAAACAAAACAAAACAAACAAACAAAAAAAAACACACAAACAATCTGTTCATATTAATATTCGGTCATGAAGATGGAAACTATAAGCAAAAGTAGAGTGCCAATGTGAGGCCTTGTGTAAGGCTAGTGCTAGGCTTTCTTTTAGGGACAGATTTTCATATTCACAGCCGAGTGAGTTAGGAAAATCTTATTCTCTTTCTCTCTCACACACACAAACACATACACATACACACATACAGACGGACAGAAAGAAAGAAAGAAAGAAACAAACAAACAAACAAAAGAAACAAAAAAAGGCTTAACTCCTTGAACCCCAGGCTTATCATTCAATAACTACAATGCCAATTTTCTACAGTGAACTATCTATATAACTATATAACACATATATATATATATATATATATATATATATATATATATATATATATATATATATATATATATATATATATATATATATACACACATACACATACACACTAATGCACTGGTTTGAATCACTACCTGCATATCAACACATGCACAAGCACATGCATCAACTCATCCCATTACCTCTAGTAACACTGGGCCTCATTCACCAATAAGAATTTGTTCTTGAGAAAAGTCCTAACAAGAAGTCTAAGTGAGATTCATGAGGAGTTGCTCACAGCTCTGCTCTTATAACAATGGATTTAATTGTCCTTGTGAATTGAACTAATCCCAAATAGGGAAAAAAAAACACTGGTGAAGGGCAGAATCTTTGTGAACACTGTGAAGACATTTCTTCTTTGAGAATGTCTGGTGAATAAGACCCCACGAAACAAACAGACAACTGAGTGATTACTTAAAATGTGGATCCCCTAAGGTTCAAGGCATTAAACTGACACATGGAATGCATGTACAGAAAAGGAGGAGAAAAGTGAGGAAACAAATGGGAAGGTGGAGGAGGAGGAGAAGAGGTGTTCAAGCGTAGTGTTAACAGATGAGAACATGGCCTTATTTAGTAAACAGCTCCCAAACTCAAGCTTTCCCACCACTCAAATATTGCTCTCTTGTTGAGATAGGGAGGCAGCAATGTGGCGCTTCAGGGCAGATGTGATAATCAAAAATGAATAATCGACTTGTGGCAGATAATATGATACATTTTGAATTTAAGACTGGAATTAGTCTACAAAAGACCTGTAACCTTCTTTATGGACAACTCACTTATTATACATTAACAATACTTTATGTAAATATTAACATTTTGTTTAATAAAACTTCTTTCTAGTGATTAAGTGAATCTAATGACCCCCAGAAGCGATGTTCCCACTTGAATGGGGAATTGAACCCCGGTCTTTCAATCGTTTGTGTGTGGGAAGGGAAAGTACCACCTCTAGTTAGTACACATGCGTCAGTGCCTGCACAAGCTGGAAACAGGGTGCTAGATTATGCTACAACCGTCAGCCGCAATTCTAATATCAGATAATTACTCCATTTTCCATGAATTCTCCAACATTTCTCAATGAATTCGGCCACAAATACATCCTGCTCCCCATCTGGATTTCGAGCTATGAAGACCACGCTGTTCTGGGTAACTGAAACGTTCCACAGAAAAGAGGGCATCAATTGCTAGGCCTAAACAGGTCACTGTTACTAGGGACTAATTCTTGCGCAGTCTCATCACTCATCACACTCCATTGCGCTTTCCCTGAGTCGAAGAAGTATATAAGGCGAGAGTCAGAGTGAGAGACAGAACATGAAAGAAATTACACATAAAAGACAACTCGTCATGCATGTTACAACAGGGGTCAGTGTCAAAAGCCACACATACACACACATACACACACATACACACACATACACACACATACACACACATACACACACATACACACACATACATACTGTGCTTAAAAATACCTTCAGTTCATGTCTGATTACACATAGGGGTTGATCCTGCCCTAATTAAGACATTATGACAGGCTGTCGCTGATATTACAACTGTCATGGATACAAACAGCCATCCTGACACATCACTCTTTCATAGCCCCACCAAAAACACACACATAAACAAACAGTCCAGGAAAAGAACTGCCAGGACAAAGTGGTAGGAGTTTAGTTAGGGTGCTTCCCTGTAGGTGAAGTGTGTGTGGGCAGAGCTTCAGCAGCATCAGGTCCAATCAATCAGCGAGAGAAGCCTGTTGCTATACTACAGCCAACCACTTGCATCATGTCCCAGATCTGTGGAGAGAGCCCAAACACATGTTTTGTTTTATTCAGTATGAAGTTATGCAGTGTTTCCAGTCAGTTAATCAAATCGGTGTAAAGTATGTGGGTGTGTGTGAGAGACCTTAACAATACGGTCGCTTCCGCAGGTGACCATGAGGCCTCTGGTTGGATCCATGTCCATGTGGGATATATTGTGCTTTCCCTCATGGAACGTAGCCAATGGTGTCCGACTAACAGAAAGGGAAAAAGAAAAAAAAAAAGAACAATTCATCATATTTTGGAATTCTAGTCCGGACACTCTAACACTGGACACTTTCAAACCACTTGAAGCTTTAACAAAGACACAGAGCATAATGTGAAGCACTGAACGCAATACGTGTACTAACAGCACCCCCTTGTGAAGAAAAGTCAAGAGGTTCATCAAAACCATTACAATAACCGTTTAGGAACCGTCCAATGACTTTAGTAATTAAGTCTTGGGACAAATGGCCATGGGTGGCATGTTTCCTCATGGTTAGACTCTTAGAGCAATGTTCATGATCCGTGGCATAACATCTGTCAAACATGATGGAGTCACTGTTATGGCATGGACAGGCGTGTATTCGCACCGAACTCTAACAGCATAGGGTGGTGTCATGGTTCTGTGCACACAGTCGCAAAAAGAGAATACACGGTACGCGCTATTAGGGTAATCATAGTAGTTTCACAAGTGAGCACGCCACGCAGTTGGATTTGCATGGTATTGTGAGAACTGTAGTGGTCTATGACTATTGCATTGGTAACTGACATCTTGTTGGCCCTGGCTTTAACATCTTATTTCAACTCATGAAATCACGGTGGATTGTGCGAGGATGTGGCTGTGTTGTAGAGTGTGTGTGTGGAAACACACTGAACATGCTAGTGTTTACACTTACTTACTGATTAAGTAACAAACTACAAGCTGTCCTGACTACTTCAGGGCAGACTATATAGCACTAGACGGAACGAGCCGGGGTAGTCGTATGTTTTTGGGTATCTTTACACCCCTAATAGCCAAGTACAGCATTCGGCCGAGAGAAGTATGATAAAATAAGTACTTACTCTTCCTCTTTGATTGTGTTGTAGCAGTCATCACACATTCGCACCTGGAACTCAAACCCCATGATAGGGTAGGTTGAGCGTTTAGAACTACACTTCCCACAAATGGCCTTCCCACACTTCCGGCAGTGGTGCTACAACAGGAAATAACACACAGAAAAATTCTAAATGTAATCATCTGATGTTCAATACAACAAGGTAGCACCAAGTCGACAACACCAGCATTGTGAAATCGATAACACTTGCTATCGGTATCAAGAGAGTCCGTCAACAGGTGCACAGCAGATAATCACAAAGTACCTGTCTGAGTCCAAGAGTCTTTGTGTCCCACATTTGCTTGATGTTCCAGAAAAAGGGCTGTTCACACTTCTGACACGAGTCACTGTCCAACCACTGAGGGGCCTGCCAGAGGGAAAAGATAGAAAGATAATAATACTGTTTATAAATACAGGCTAAAAGCTACCTAGCTACGATCTCTTCAGCTTACTAACAGTACATTGTGCTGAGAGGACAGCTACACACTCGGGCATTGTTCAAACTTTAGGATGCACAAACTGTACTTATACAGACAGGATACACTACAGCACCACTCACTAGTGTCACTTCATTTAATTTTTTTCCCCCCTCATGTCCACAATAAAATTCATCATATTTGAGGCACAATAACAGGGCAATAGGCTTGTAACTACTGCATCTGAGCATTTTCTGCCCAAGCTTATTATTTATAAATCAAATAACTTCTTCATAAAGGAGTTCTTTGGCACCTTTAAAAGTGCTACTTAACAGTTATTAACTTGATCTTTGTTTTTGAGGTGTAATAAATGTTTTTGTAAGGCTGCTTTGGCTAACTTACTGCTATATTGTTATATTCAAGTACATGAACAGATGGTGTACAGCCTGACTTCATGGAAACTGAAAGCATTTGAAGAAATAATGCTGGTGTTTGAGATGGTCGTAATGTTTGTAGCCCAAGGATAAAATGGAAAACTTTATGGCCTGCGTGTTGACTTTCTTACACGTGATTACAGAGGGGCTACAGCAACATATGACGGAGTCTAGTCTAGTCTAGCATACCAGGTACATGGAGTTTTTGGGAAACAGTCACAGTGAAGTTTGGAATTATGGGTTAATGTTCAAGACTTAGGATGAATAAACTGTACTTACTATACATACAGGATATACCACAACTCCATTCGCTACAGTCACTCGTCACTTCATTTTAAAATTGTAATCTCTAACCCCCTTCACTCCAGCCTGCAACTGTCACAGTTAGTTCTTTCCTATTTCTTTTGGTTTAGATATAGATCTATATTATTATTACTATTCTTAATTATTACTATTATTAATTGTATTACGTCTTCCTGTTTAATTCATGATCTTAGCTGATTGATGAGACTGATTAATGCAGGACTAATAAAAATACACCCAATAGAAACCAGGGTTTTTCGATCATCTATGTTCAAAACTTGTCTACAGTTATTAAGTTATATCAGTGGTGGCAGTAGAGAAGAAGCAAAGCCTCACAAGCATCGTAAGGGCAATGGGAGTAGCTGACAATAGAGGACGACTGCTTTTAGAATTTAATGTAATACATTTTCTTAAATACCGTTTTAATACCCTGGTACTGCGAGTCCACTAGGAGATACAGATACACATATACATTTAAGTGTGTGTGAGTGTGAGGACCTCTTCGCGCTGTGTGTCCATGTTCCACACTGTAATAGCTCCATCTGCAGAGCATGAGACCAGCTGCCTGGTGAGGTGCAGATACCGCAGGGCTTGGACTTTTTCACTGTGTGAGAGAGAAAGAGAGCGAGACTGCATTTAGTACAGCCTGGCATGATATCTTTTCCAACGTTTTTGCAAGGATGGATTAAAATACACTAATTGATCTGGGACAGATATACAGATAGAATGACGCCAAATCTCCTTTCAAAGCGCTCATTTGACAACTCAGAAAACTATTTCTACATATAACAAATTCTGCTTAAAATAAGCCGGTGTAACTATTTATCTTTACAAGAATATGACCACACACCCAAGACCTAGGTTGGGAACCACGGAGCTTAAAAACACATAAAAATACTCGCAAAACCCCCCCAACAACAATAGCAACTGCGGTTAACGTAATACACAAGCTAATATACACATTTCCCTCTGTACAAAGGCAGTAAAAACAACATTGAGGAAAAAAATAAAGGGGGGTGTGGAGGGAATGTGCTGTTCCAGAGAAGGTTTTAAATGACAGAGCCTTATTTGTTAACCCAGGTTTAGATACTACAGCTAGGACTGATCCCTGTGCTCCAGCCAATTACATTAAGATGGTTTATTGCTCAAGGAAGAGGAAAAAACTATAAATATGTAAATATGTAGAAGGTACAGGATTTAGGAACTTATTCATTTGAAAGGAAGGGACTTAAATCATCAGGGTTTCAACATGAATGGTAAAATGCTAGTTAGACACCGAGGTGATGCTAAAAGTTGTCTGGACTCAGATGTAGTTACTGGATTGTAGAACGTTTGTGAAAAAGTTCATGACGTCTTGTCTTGGAAAGGTACTCAAGAGTGCAAAAAACTTGTGTCTCCTAAGCTACTGCAGTAAATTAGTTTGGCATGGGGGTCTCAGCACGGGAGCAACACCAACCACCTGCTTGTTCAAAAACAAGGGTCTGTGGTTGGTCATTGTGACGAAATCTACCAAACTCTCTGAAGACAGTAGTCTAGCAACACCACCACGACACTGACTCAGCTCTACCTCTTTTCTTTCCCTCCTATGTGGTCACAGGCAACAAGTATTACTCATGTTCATTCTGACTACCTAATAGTAGAGCTGCATGCAAAAGCGTTTCCACTTACTGATGTCCCTGCAGCAACAGCGTGCGCCCCTTTCTCCCGCCAATGTCCCACATAATCACGCTGTGGTCCGACGCTCCAGAGAAGAGCCATCTCTGTACAGGGTCCCACCACAGAGCACCTATGCTACCTTCAAAGGGAGAAGACAGTGAGAGATTCCTATGAGGACACCTATAATGCAACGACATCTGCTCACCAACTGTGTGTGCAAGCTTACCTTCATGCCCCTTCAGAGTAGTGATTGTGGAGTATGTCTGAGCCTCCAGCTTAAGTAGAGTGATCTGGCCAGAGTAATCACCCACAAAAGCATGCTGGGTATCGTTGTCATATCTGATCAAGTAGTCAAGGAAGCTGAGAACTAAGAGAGAGTGAGCATTTCCCGGCTGGTCATGGGGATTTGCAATTGTCGACCAAGAAACTAGCCCAAGCATGGAGTTTTCTGGGGGCCTGCTGACCAAGAGATTTTTTTCTCCCACAGTATAGGGAGTTCTCCCGTCGCTAGCTAGAGAACTGAGCATGTGGGATGTTTTTACTATTACTAGTTTACTATTTTTGTGCGTTTTTGATGCTTTTGTAAAACGTCCTTGGGTTTAACAAATGCACCGTACAGATGATCTTATTACTATTATACCGGAGCCTGACCACCACAAGACTTCACCACGTCCTCCCAGTAGCATGGTAGATTTCCAGTGGTGCCTGCAGGCCAAGGCACATTCCGTCCTTGATAAAAGATAACCATCACCCACCCCGTTCATTTTTTTTTTTAAATTTTACTTTCATTATTGCTTCAGGAGATCTACATCAGCAGGGCGAGGAAGCACGCTGATAAAATTACAGCTGACCCCTCTCATCCTGGACATCACCTCTTCCAGACACTCCCCTCTAGAAGAAGACTGAGGCATCAAAACCAGCACAACACGACACGCTAACAGCTTTTGCCAGTTTTAGCACTCCTAAACCACAGTGGACACCTCACACCCTAATCTATAAACCTTATCTGACCTTACCAGACTGGATTTCACTGCAACACAGTACTGATACAGAACATGCACAACATTTGCACTATGATTATTTGCACAGCTGTAAATGTTTATATAATTATTTGCTGGCCATAATAGTCTGTTTTTTACAGCTTTTCATTACTTAAAGTACTTTGTTTTACTTATTCTTATTCTATTTATTTTGTTACATGTCATACTTGTGGTGCTACTCACCAAGTGAGTGTGGTTGGTGTGGCGCAACAGATAAAACCACTAGCTGCCAGTGAGCTACTACACCATGTGGGATACCAAGGTTCAATTCCCGGTCTGGGTGATTATGCTGGGCTTGTTATTGCTACACCAATACAAGTCCTTGGGCAAGACTCCGAACACTGCACTGGCCTAACCTCTGTAAAAGGAGTAACCTTAAGTAAGTCGCTCTGGATAAGAGCGTCAGCTAAATGCAGTAAAAATGCAAGTACAGTTCCTTGTATGTGTAACATACTTGGCAAATTGATCAGAATTCTGATTCTGATATTACGTGTCATGCTCCGTGCTGCAGTTCTGGTGCTTGATGTGTTGAGGCAGTGATGGTGCTGGAGGGACAACAGTGAGAGACTCTACCAGAACACACGAAGAACACCTCTCCAATCTCCTGCCTAATTTCAAATGTAAATAAATAAATAAATGCCCACACACCATTAGTACCAGTTGCCAAATATGCAATATTATAATATATACATGTCTTTCATGACTCAGCTTCCAGCCTGACCAGCCATGCAATTACCAACCTACTCTTAAAGTAAAGCAAACCTGTTAGCTTGATATCCTCCGATAGTGAGCAGCATGCTTGTTGTGCCCGTCCTCCAAAAGGAATCCTACAAGGTGTAACCATAGCAACAGGCATTTTAATGACGTTGCTGTAAAGGGTCAACATGAAATGATGCTGCATGTTGGCCTGGACTGATGTAGACGTTGCATGAATTCTAATGTTCATTTTAAGGTGCACTGCCACATATGTGATCTCACGTGGGATGGGTGTATTTATCCTAAGTGTATTGATATCATCTGTATAATCATTTTAACATGAGATTATTACTATTAGCACTGGAAAAAAAAAAAAAAAAAAAAGTCTAGGTCAGCAGGAGCGCTAGACTGGGCAGAGGCGGTGTGCTATGAATGAGGTCACTGGAGTATGAGGAAAGAAAAAGAAAAAGATACAACAGAGCTATTCCAACAAAAGCAGAGGACACAAGAGGACACACCCAGCCAGGCCAAAGGTAGCACCAGTTGAAGCACCTCTGGCAGCGATTACAGCAGTAAATTCAACAGATGATGATGTATTCAGATTCTAATTCTGGTATCTGAAGGATACTGTAGACAGGAGGCCCAGGAGCTGAAGTAGTGACGTCCCAGCATGGAGCCGCTCTGAGTGCACATCCAGCTTACACTCTTGTCATGCCCTGTACTCACCACCCACTGACTCAGAAAGGAGAACACCATGTCGGACACCCGACCCTGATGAGCTGCAACACACGGGCAAACCCATGAACACATGCACACACAGCATTTTGTAAAGGAGGTCTAGGTCAGTAGGAGTGCTAGACTGAGAAGAGGTGGTGTGCTACGAATGAGGTCAGTGGAGAAGGATGTAGTAAAAGCTACAACAGAGCTATTCCAACAAAAGCATTACAAGAGGACACACCCAGACAGGCCAAAGGTAGCACCAGCAGAAAAATATGATGGTTCACAGGACTGTTGGTTAGTAGCCACATTTGAACAACATCGCTCAAAGCTTAAGTCATTATGCCATTACGACTGCCCTCACTCACCATCCACACCCACTGAAAAATCATTATGAGTGGCACAAATACCAATGTTTGCCCTCATTTGAGGGCTTGTCCAGACTACAGACAGATATCAGGGCCAAACACTAATGCATAGCATCCTAAACAAAAGCAAGTCAAATTCAATAGATTTAAACTGCCTATTAAAGAAAATCTCAGTGAATGGCATTTGAGTTGTTCACTCATAATGTGTAGGAGCCTGTCTGGTGCTTCAATTGCTTCCTTTTCACTTACTTAGGTTAGCGGTCATGTAAAAGCAAGATTACTACGCATTTCTAAATATTTTACTTGGTGTAGATTTTTAGATTTTGAGTTTTAGTAAAATTAATAAATGTAATTTAATACATGTAAAAATTCATACAGTAAAAATATTTTTGCTGCCATTTTTAGATGTTTTGTATTTGTAAATATTTTATAAATTCTAAAAACAAGGAGTAGATAAAATCTCAGCATCTTTTAGGTATGGGCGATAAAGTTCGACATACGATTATCCTCTGCAGATTTAGGCAATGATTCTGTGATGAAGATACTAGGATATTGATATGAAGCATCTCATTGGAGCCCTACAACAGGCTACCTTTCATCTGTTCATGCATCACAGAACCTTTTACTTGCAGGCATCTCCAGCCTGTTCTGTTGCATCTCATTCATAGAGCGATGGGAAATTAAATTGTAAGGAATCTTTTTAATTCATGAATAGCACCTAGTGGCCTGTGATGTATAAAACATACTGCCATGAGTTGTAGCTAAAACTACAGTAGTGGCTGTTGATCAGGAATCGTCAGCTCCTACACAAGATGTTTTCTTCTCAGTGAACAACGTGCTAACATTAGTTTGTCAAAGAATCCTATTTTCTCTGTTTCTAGACATACCCTTAGAAGTACTAATTGTAGGTGCTTATAAGCTTCTATTTTGCAAGATGTTAGGTGACACAGACAAAAGGTGTCAATAGGTCTTCTGCTAAAGAAACAACACCTTACATTTAATCAGCAATACATTTTCATGTAAATTATTGCCTGTGTCAAATTACATTGCCTACCATGTAATTATTTAATTACATCAAAGTGTTGTCAAGTTTTCTGTCCTGAGATTTCATCTACATTTTTAAATTAGGAATTATGGGTATTCATTAAATTATAGTTTCATTACAATGTTGAATGGATTTTTTTTTTACTTTTTGCCTGCATTTTACATTGTTTAAAAACATTTGAACAGCAGGGGATGCACACATTCCTGACAACTTAGTTGGTTATTTTCATAGATAATCTGTTCCAGGAAAAAAATGACAGAACCACTTCTAATTGCTGTGTAAGCATGTGGAAGCCTTAAAGTGATCTACAAGGGATTTTCCAACAAAGGGGAGAAACAAATGATCCTCAACTTGGAAAAGCCAATAGTGCAAATTTCCACTTCTTTGTCTCTCTCTCTCTCGGTCACACACTCATGGAAAGAAGGTACTTCTGACCAGTGCCATCTGGTCCTTTGCAACCAAAACAATTTTGGAGACTAGGATGGACTACACAGCTGAATGGGCACAAGAATGTTATCATATTACCTGGGTAGGTTTTCACATGGTTCATCTTGTTAAAATCCTCAGAGATGAGGAACTCCTGCATGGCACAGAGAGTAAAAGTTACAAATACACAAGTACATTTAAATACATACATACATACATACATACACAAAAGCCCTCAATGAAGCTTATCCTTAGAGGGAAAAATCCAAAAGAAAAGAATAAGGAATATAGAGAATGTCCTGGTGTAAATCAGGCAGCAGAAGGGTGTAGCGACTAACTTACTACAATAGCTCCATTGTCCTGTCCTATGAAGATCCGCCTGCTTTCATGGTGGTACGACATACTAGAACATGGAGCTAGAAACAGACAGAGAAAAAATAAAGCAAAGGATGGATACAACTTTACCTTATAAAAAAAATCTATTTGCATTTCCATGTACTGAGCGACACTTTCTCCCCAGAAACCTGAACATTTTGTAAGAAGGCAACAGAATGGTACACTGATTTTAATGTTTGGTTCATTTCAGACATCAAGGATCATGATCAAAGATCATTTGTATCTAAAAATAAATAAATAAATACTCAAAACTAATGGAAAGGAAAAATGTCAATGTAATACACTACAATAAAAGCTACATGATTGACTTGCACACAGTTGGGTGCTGCAACAGGACAATGACCCCTATCACACATCAAAGCTGGTTGTGGAAACAGATGAAGCAGACTAAGATTATGCTTTTGGTGTGGCCTCCCCAAAGTCCTAACCTCAACCCGATCCAAAATATGTGCTGAAAAGTTGGCTCTGTGCCAGAATTTAATTTAGTTTTAACAATTCTGGCAGAAATGGTGCGCTACAGACAGGGTCAAGGGGACAGTTGTGTTGTATGTAGAATTCAGGCCCTGTGCTGATTTCAGTAACCCAAAAACAATCAAACAAATAAATCTTTAAATATATGAAACTCTAATATCACCATGCAATTCATGTTCATGAGGAGTGTCTGTAAACTAGCAACCACAGCTGCAGTCGCTGACTCATAAGGCTGCGCAGGCAGCAAGACAGCTGCTTTCAGTTTTGGACACAGCATGTAAATATACCTCATCCTGAAGGCATCCTGAGGTTACAGAGCCGGTCTGCAGAAGGTTCTGCAGCATGGTGATACTAGCTGTTACTAGTTCTAGCTGACACTGCTGTAGAAAAGTGGGTTCTGGCAGAGCATACTTAATACTCACATGACACAGTATGGTAAATGCTGGGCCAGTACTGTCCACTGTCTCTCTTTAGCCATACCCGAATGGTCCTGAAACAAGATGAAACAAGATGCTACACTTTAAAAACAGCAACCAATATTACCCTCAAATATTACACAATACTGTATCCGAGAAGCAGAACAATTCTAAAAGTAGTCACATGATGGGCCGGCCACCATCTGACAAATGGAAACACACCCTAAGCACACTTGTTTACACAGCAGGACTCTTTGAGCTGTAACCGCAATCAAAGGGTATGTATCAGTTCCTCTTTGAAAGTTAAGACTTCAGCTTCCTGATGCACTGGATCAGGTTAGACTCAAATGAAGCACTACGCAATGCTGCCTTACCTACATAAACACTCTTACCCAAACGTATTACACTGCTTTACTGCTCTTCACAATGTCACAAGGTAAACGAGACGATGGCAGCAACATCTAACGGCTTTAATCCTTTTACTAATACTATTTTTTAATTCATTTATTATTTTATTTAGTATTTATCAATTAGTCTAAAGACGTTTTGCGCATGTTCAAACCGTCACAGGCTGATTATGCTGCTGTCTTGACAAAGCCCTCAGTGATGCTCGCCCTTCCAGTGTCTGTGCGTAGCAGGGCATCCTTACTTTGCAAAGCTTACAGAGATACGCAATGGGATTAGCTATATGTGATGAGAAGAATTTTGCGTAACTAATGTTAGCACGTTGTTCACTAAGGAGAAAACATCTTGTGTAGGAGCTGACGATTTCTGGTCAACAGCCACTACTGTAGTTTTAGCTAAAACTCATGGCAGTATGTTGTATACATCACAGGCCACTAGGTGCTATTCATGAATTAAAAAGATGCACTGATGCACTGGGTCAGGTTAGACTCAAATGAAGCACTACGCAATGCTGCCATTCCTACATAAACACTGAACGTACCCAAACGTACCACACTGCTTTACTTCTCTTCACAAGGTCACAAGTAAACGAGACAATGACAGCAACATCTAACGGCTTTAATCCTTTTACTAATACTATTACTATATACTAATTTATTTAGTATTTATCAATTAGTCTAAATACGTTTTGCGCATGTTCAAACCGTTACAAGCTGATTACGCTTGTAACGGTTTGACCATCTTGACAAAGCCCTCAAGGATGCTCGCCCTTCCAGTGTCATATCAGGGTGTGCATATCAGGGCACCCTTACTTTGCAAAGCTTACAAAGATACGCAAAGGGGTTAGAGATATGTATTGAGAAGAATTTAATGGTAGCGAGAAACCAGCAAGCTGTGTGAAATGTACTGGTTAACTGGTTTTTGAAGCAGTATAAGGCACTAAGCGGGTAAAACACAGCAGGTGAAAGTGTGCCAAATCCAATCTGGCGATGACATCTGAACAGCCCCAAAATGAATAGGCCACCTTTATATACGGTAATGCAATCTGATATGTATTCAATATTACATTTACATTTACATTTATGGCATTTAGCAGACGCTCTTATCCAGCGCGACTTACAAGGTTACTCGTATTACAGAGGTGGGCCAATGTAGTGTTAGGAGTCTTGCCCAGGGACTCTTATTGGTGTAGCGCAGCATAGTCACCCAGACCGGGAATCGAACCCTGGTCTCCCACATGGTGTTGTTGTAACTCAATGGTAGGTGGTGGTGTTATCTGTTGCGCCACACCAACCACTGTATTACAACACTCACACCATCACACTATCACCCTCTGCTCCCTGGGCGCCACAGTGATGGCTGCCCACCGGCCCGGGCACGTGTGTACGTATGTGTGTGTCACTGCACAGATAGATGAAAGGCGGAGGCCAAATCGCACCTGCGTCCGACACTAATGGTGAAGATGCTCGTCTTGTCTGAGCTTGGGAATAACTTCTTCCCAACATGCACGTTGATATGACGTGATCCTGATTACACAGCTTGTGTTTATCTGTTGTTTTATGGACTTTCGTTCATTTGAACGAGCTAGAGAAAATAAAGCGTAGGTGTCCTACATTAGGCAGTGGCCTTAGAGGTCTACTACATGTAAAAACCTTAGAAGACAAGCCTGGATTCACAAGTCCACTCAAAATATGTGTGTTGGAGATCATGTGGCCCCTGATTCCTGGAAATCTGAGACACTGGGTTTCTCTTGAATTTGCTAGCTGGGTTAATCGTTTCACAGCAAAACAGGAAGAATGACTTTGTTTACATCCCAAGGACTGGATAAGCTAAACAGAGGCTGTCAAAACCAGCTGGACTCCCCTTTAAGAGTATAGCAGGATGTTCTCCTCCAGTCGACTGGAGGTGGCTATCAGCCATCACTGATATTTTGGGATCATTCATAAAAATATATAAAATATAAAAAACTTTTCTGTCCTGCAACAATATTTTACAGCCACATCTCTCAACATCTCCGAGAAACCGATAACGTGACAGCACTTTATAGTCTTAGGACACACTAACGCAACACACCATCACTGCATACACCAGAGTATACACAAAACCAGCCAGCTATCTAAGCATTTTACCATTTTCTACACGATCAACATCTGGAAGTGTTCGGAAATCGGTGCTGGGAAGCAGGCTAGCACCACCTGCAGCTTAGCAAACACAAATGCCTGAGCAGATCTGGCTGGTACACACACACCCATCTCCCATTCATCTCATTTAGCTACAGTTTGACATTAGAAAGCATCAGATTATCAGTGTCGTAGCTAGCTAAATACTCGTAGTGTAGTAAAGTTAGTTAGCTAGCTAGCTTGCTAGCCTAGCAGGACTGAGCTACAAGTCTGTAGGCAGGCTAGCTCTGCTAATCCACAGTGAGGCGGTAGGGGATGCAGGAACGCAGGATAACGTTACCGGTCCTCGCTGACCGTGATCACTCCGTCCTCCTTCGGTATTAAGACCGCGGCGTTCACTGCGTCTTGGTGGCCTTCGATTTTGTTCAAGAGGACAGGTCTGGAGGTTTGGGGCCTCGAATGAATCTCCGCCGCCATCGCTGTTGTCTTTTTTACCGACCTTTCCCTCTCCTCCAGAGTAGCCAAGCCGAGTCAGCTGATCGCCGACCGAAAGTTCATAACATTGGACACTACCGTAAATCCCCGAGTAAAACGACCCGTGCCTCTTCACACCGCGTTTGTCTAATAGTTTGGCCTATTCTTTTGTTCCTGGACATAATTATTCGTCGTTTTTTTATTTTTTAACAATTGAAACCAGTAATAATTTATTATTTCCCTAAGTAAAATAAGTAAAATAAAAAATGAATAGCATTTATTAAATAATATTAATATTTTGGTGTGTAGTAATTCACATAGTTTCCCCAATTTAGTTTTCATTACTGAGCAAATAATTGTAGTAATATGCTGTAATTTCAACATTGTAATTTGAAGTTCAACATGTCAATATACCATTAAGACATGTTTTTATTTATTTATTTATTTATTTATTTATTTTTGAGTGGAGACATAAAGCTAATGTATAACAATTAATGGAGGGATCATGCAAAATCATAGTTCTATTCCAAAAGTGAAGACTGGACACCACACGTGTCCCACACTACTAACTACATTTGTGTCCAGAATTTGCTGTCCAGCAGAATGCTGCACCACAGCTCCTGTTTCTACTAAACCTTTGTTTACGTTTGTTTTGTTGTTGTTTTTTTTAAACATTTTGTTCAATAAAATTCTGACAAAAATAACTTTTGCTCGGTGGTTGAATGGCTAGGACTGTGTTTCTATTTCTAACATTTTTCATTTTCAAATAGAATTTCTGTGATCAAGAAATGTATGATTGAAAGCTAAACAGCTGGCCATATGAATGAATACAGCCAAGACAGTAAGGAGAATAAAAGGATGTTTGCATACTTTATTAAATATACAATCAACTAAAGTTACAACATAAACATGTATACTTTAATCTAAAAAAAAAAAAAAACATTATCTGGGCTGAACTAATAACAATGCATGTAACTCAACTCCAAACAAAATTCAACAATGGCAAATGTATATTACAATGAAGACAAAAAAAAGAAAAAACCCTATAGGATTGGATTGATCTGTTATTTAATGGAACATATAAACAAAAGAGATGAGAAACGTTTGCTTAAATGATTCAATGCTGGAATTATGAACACCTTAAAATGGAAAACCTTCGCATTAGGCAAACTTTCCATCTGAACTGAATGTAACGATATGAGTCGACATGCCGTTAAGATAAATCAACAAAGAAGAAATAAAATAACGTTCAACAAAAACAAACTCTGTTTTTTTAAACACAGTTCAAGTGAAATGTACTGTGTGTATGTGTGTGTGGGGGGGTGGGTATCTTCTTGGTTGGCTTGTTTAAGGTTTGTTGATTTGCCCAGAAAAGAGAATGGTTCCTGCAGAAAAGAAGAGAGATGTGAAATGAAATGTACAGCCATGTCATTTTGATGATGTATTTAAATTATGAAAGTATTTATTGTATGCATAACTACAACATCTGTATGAATGAGAAAGAAACCTAGAGAAAGTGAAGTTAGTGTGGTATTGGTTTCTTAACCTGAGAATTGGTCATTTTGGACATGTTTACAGGACGTCCAAAACAAATCACAGACAGTTTTAGAATTTTAGTAAAAAATACTCATTACCACTGAATACCACTGAAGCTCATGTTCAGATGATGGCTCTAGCCGACACACCTGGTGCTCATAATTGTAACAAAAAAGTATTCATAAAAAAATAATGAAAAATAGAAGCTTTGTACTGGCAGTTGAAAAGGCCTTCAAGTTTAGCTGTATTTTACATATTATTTATCCACATATTATTATTTTAAGTAGTTAAATGATCCAAACAAACTGCTTCACACATTCAACACTGCTATCCACAGTCCTCAAACAGCAACTGGCTTTTCTTCTCCTAGTCCCACAAATTCTCAGTGGTATAATCATCTCAGATGAACTTGCTCACTCCTCAACCCTCCTTCATCACTTAATGAGGGCTGTGGCACCCTGCATTGTCTGGTAGGCAGATATGCAGCAAAAAGTGAAGATATCATTCCCAGACATTATTTTAAGATGAGCCAGAATAGCCTGGGAAAGGGGTGCACACAGAGTAGTAGAAGTGGGCACTGTGGCCAAAAATATAATATTATTATGCTTGATGATGATTTCACAATACACAATATGTGTAATATATCATTTTGCTGAAATGGAGTGGGAGACTTGTTTTATCATTTTTTGATTATATGAATCAATCTAATTAAATAAAACCAAATAAGT
This sequence comes from Salminus brasiliensis, assembly GCF_030463535.1. NCBI lineage: Eukaryota > Metazoa > Chordata > Actinopteri > Characiformes > Bryconidae > Salminus > Salminus brasiliensis. The sequence goes on from NC_132888.1 coordinate 32,859,132, forward strand.
GCTAACTGATCCAAACTGCATTCTTACTGAGCTAAAAAAATATCATCACAGTGCATCCAACAATAAAGGAAGCCCTATGCATGTTTTATATATAAGTAAGCCCTCTTCGCAGTTGTTCAGTGTTCTTTTTAAATGACATTCTTTAAAGCATCTGATATTGTCATTGTGTGTGATAATGTTAATACCTCCTGGTGTGAAACGTCACTGCAAGCAGTAGCAGCAGAAGCACCAGTGAAGCATGTGCGTACAACACAAGTGGACTACAGAGATTATCTTACAGTGCTACTAAGAGTGTTGAGTGTCAGGTGAGACGGAGACTGCCAAGGTGCATTTTTAGGCAGTCATGGCTGAAAGTGCTAGAGAATCACTGGTCTAGAACACACAGTATACCTGTAGGGTTGTGTCTGATGAGGAACACGAATGGTCTGTCCACAATCACCCATGGAGGTGAGGACCGGGCCAGCACTATCGCAGCTAGAGAGGAAGACAGGTAAACAATGTAAGAACATTAATCTAAGCTTCTTCCACATGTGCATATGTAACAAGGGAATTAGGTTTTAAGATTGATGCATGATCAGTCATTGGACTGGATTACGCGAGCCAAGAGAGGAGCAGCTGTGTGTGTGTGAGTGAGAGAGAAAGATCATGGAGGGGTACCAGAATAAGAGTTAATGGGGTTATGAGATAAATAACTTAGTATAGATAAATCACTAAATAACTATCAATAAATAAGGACACTAGACTCTGTAAAGAGAGTGAGTAAGTTGGGGCCAAACTTGGCAAGATGGTTAAAAAAAAAAGGCTACCGCATTAAAGTCTGCAGATTAAATAAGTGTGTTAATGTGTTAAAATTGACAACACATATAAAAATAAATAAATAAATAATGATAAATTATTACATAATGATAAATAAGGTTCATGCTGTATATAAGGCAAGTAGACATATGTACTAGTCTTACTTGTTGCAACAGCTGCTTTAGTCCCATCCTCATTAACTTCTATTTTGGCTTTTTGCAGAGCCTTGGATACGTGAACAGGTTCCGAACCTGGGAAACACACACACACACACACACACACACACACACACACACACACACACACAAACACACACACACAATAGAAGAATACATTCAGTACTATACATCATCATCAACTCATCTTTCAGCCACAGTATTCAGTTACATAAAATCGCCACAAGGGGGCAGAAAAACAACACAAAGGTCTCTGAGTACTTTTTTTTACCAATCAAAGACAAAGACACAGTCACACTTGTGTTGGGACACAGATGAAATCTGACTTCCGCTTTTAACCCATCCGTGTAGTGAACACACACACGGGTGGGCAGCAGAGAGGGTTAAGGCCCTTGCTCAAAGGCCCAACAGTGGCAGCTCGGCGAACCCAGGTATCAAACCCCCAACCCTGACATCAATAACCCAGTGCTTTAATTACTGAGCAACCACTGAACTGCATCAGAGTGAAGAAGGGACTATCCATTAAAAAAAATTAAATCACATACTGTACACCACATGGAACTGACAGAGTGTTATAGTCTTCCTAAGTACAGACTGGTTCTACTAATTCTACAGGTGGGAAGCAAAACTATCTGCGTCAAGCAGACTCAGAAGACTGGCGTTTTCAAGCACACAGTCAGACATGATTCATGCTGGTGACATTTTGAACTCAATATCACAGTCAACAACTAAAATACCATCTACAGCTAGACTGCTTCAGCTAGAGCTTCAGACGAGCGTACATCTGATCATTCTGCCCACAAATCCTGTCTGTGAATGACAGAGATGATCACAAGTCACTTCATGCGAGTCTGAGTTCGACATGGTTTATAGTAATGAGTCAAGCTTTCTCAGGCCATGGACTTAACCATATGTTGAAAACATTCCTTTGAGAGTCTGGTCCATGTTGACATGACTGCATCACATACTTCCCGCAGATGTTTCAAGAGCACTTTCATGCTGTAAATCTGAAACTAGTTTCATGACAACTTTCGGTTTGTGACATGTACCATCACCATGCTGGAAGCAGCCTTAAGAAGATAAATTGTGATCAACAAGGGATACACATGGTCAGCAACAATTCTACAATGGTATTCTACAAAGGGAAAACATCCCCTACAGCATCACACCATCTCCACCAGCCTGGACCGCTGGCACAAGGTAGGTTGGGTCCATGGATTCATGCTGTTGGCACTAAACTGAGACCCTACCGTCTGTGTGCCTTAGCAGAAATCAAGATTCATCAGAGCAGGCAATGTTTTCTTCTGTTGAATTCAGATCTGTGCAACATTGATCTGCGCCCTGTAATGACAATGTAGCTTATGCAGTTCCTGAAACACATTTTAGATGAATCGCATTTTATGATCACTCACTGAGGTGCCTGAAGTCAGCTTTTCCCTCAATAAAAAGGTCTCTTATACCCATAGCAGATAGAGGGCCCTCCAGGTCCACCTCAGCCTCCGCTGTGAACCTAATAATGAGATGATGTCAGAAAAAAAGGAAAAAGAGGGGGTGAGTAAGTAAAAAGGTACACTTCATTTTCTCAATGGGCTTGCTTCAACCTTTTGGTATCTTTCCACACCTAACACTCCACAGATCAGTAAAAGCTCTACAAGTTCACCAGCCAGCTGCAAAGAACAGTACATATCCAGAAGTCTGAATGTCTGTGGGTGGGGCTTTATTTACAACTGTGCTCACTTTGGCAGTAGGAGGCGGATCTTCCCCTGATGCATCACGCTTCCCCAACCGTGCACTGTTTCTGTGGAGAGGTGAGGCATAATGGCTGCCAGTGGTGTGCTCTCGTCCGACGGCAGCGCAATAAACATGCTCATGCTGTTGCCGTGATATGGTAACTCGATAACCCTATACTTGACACCATCAGGAGTATTTGCCATGCCTGAGTGGAAGGAAAGAAAAGAAAGAACATTAGGGTTAACAATGTGGAAAGGTAAGGAAGGATAGCGACAGACAATTTCTGAATAGAGTCACAGTATCAGACGATATTTATGAATGAATAAAGCAACTGCATCTGGTAGTTTTAGTAGTCTATGCTAGAAGTACATCTTACAAACCTATTGTACCTGTTTTGTTCCAAAGAGAATCCTGCACTGTATTGCAAGATTCCTCTGGTTAACCAGAGGAATGTCCTTAAAGACAACTTTCTCTTAAATCGTTCATAGATTTTAACCAGTCCTTTCCAACACAATCTCGCAGTGAACAGTCAGGGCTAGGAACCTTGAGGAAAGTTCACCAACACCAAAGATATCTGTGTAAATGAGCGATGTCATGTGTCAACAGCCCAGTAGGGCTGCAGCTGGGCTGTCTAAACTGAACTCAATATAAAATTACAGCCAAACCTCAGCAAAACCCAGTCACCCACACACTGGTCACCAATAAGTCTTTTACTCACAAATTAAGGAGCTTTAAAAGCCCTTAATATCACCTCCATTAAACAGAGGCAAAGCAATAAACATGAAATAAATGTTACAAGAGAAAATGGGATTTTCAGCTGTTTTTTTTGTTTGTTGATAATACAGTATATTCTCCTCTACCACTAACATTTGTCTCTACAGAACTACATGTAACGTGTATCAATTTACCCTCAGGCCACAAACAGGTTTGTCTCCTTACTGACGTCTCATGACGTCTCAGGGGACGTCTGATCTTTTGATATTGCCACCGCAGAAGGCCATCTTTGGTATTGATAACCATCATCTGTTTTCTGAAACCCTCCTAGATGTTGCCTAGCTAATATCCTGAAGCCAGAGTGAGTATCCTCTCTTCTTTTGACACAAAATAAAAAAAACAACTTGCATCACTGTATAAATCCCTTATTAATACACCAGGATAAATTCCATGGACCAAAATATAAACCAAAAATATATGGACCAAAAAATAGCTGCATGCATAATTTCTTCCCATATACCTGAATTTGCATCCTCAGATCAAATAAGGATTATTTCAGTCTCTTTTGGCCCAATCTTCCAATAAGTCTGTGCTTAACCAACACACATGCGCTTTACCTGTTGTTCCTGATCATTTAACATGATGGGGTTAATTAAACTTCAAAGCTGAAGTCCTGGTACAGAAAGCTGACACAGAAAGCTGACACAGCAATTGCTGGCAACGGTCATGTGTGAACAGAAGCTTCTAAATTTCCTGGAAATAGTCTTAAGTCTAGACGAAAGCCGGAAAATCATAATATTTCCACAGTAATTAAGTTTAACTGTTCATTTTTTACTTTTTTTGAGTGAAAACCGCCACAAGAATGTACAGTCTTACCGATGTTGAAGATAGAAAGTTGAGACATCATGGGCACTTTGTAGGATTTTCCATCTCCACCTGTAAAGGTCCTCATCTTGGTGTTCTGGGCATTGAAGCGGGACTTCCATAGGCCTTTAAAGTAGATGGAGTTCACTGCCACCAGCCGTGTCAGAGTTGGGTCCAGAATGTCTGGCTGCACAAGATTCTGGATATGGCCTAGCGGGGGACATGTGTATAGTGGAAGAATTGATCACAGCATGCTTTTAAGAGCCCCCAAAGTTCAAAAGATCCAATAGTTTTTGTCATTTTATTTATTACATAAGAAATATGTTTCAACATTTGGTGTTACGCAGTTTTCAGGGCCTATTTGCCCTACTGTGGTACCATGACGTTTCATACCCTTCGTTCTGTTGCTGACCCACTCATTGATGAAATCAGCAGCCTGCTGTGGGTTTCTGTAGTCGAGGGAGTGGCTATCAGCCATGAAATTGTCCCTGCTGGCTTCTAGGAAATCATCATGCATGTCGAAGCCCTCCTGGGGGAAGAGTGCGTTTGCGATGGTTACGAGGTCGGTGTTGGACTTGGAGGTCAGGGTCTTGTGCAGCTTCCGCAGGATCTTATAGGGCCCTGAGAGAGAGCATAAAGAGCCTTGTTGTCAGTGCTACAAATATCCCTACGAGTTCTTTCAGAAACCAAAAGGAACACCTGAAGTGAATTCCCATTGACTTGTTTAAATAAAGAAGTTTAAAGAAAAACGCATCAAAATATACCATTTCCTACTGGTCTGAGTAACTAATTTACATATCCGTGCCAATTCAATTAATAAGTACTGAACAGTTTGGTACTTTAGACAGGTTCACACCAAAAAGCCTGGAAGACCAAAGAAGACAGGTCGATTATCGCAGAATTATGTCCAGCTCCTTCAACATCTAGTTAGGGCAAAAACAACCTCAAGGCAGCAGGCGTATTCTTGTCAAAGCCTACAATGAAGCAATGTCTTCATGAATGTAAATACTGAGAGTTTACTTCAAGATGCAAACCACTGGTAACACTCAAGAACAAGATTAGACTGACAGAAAAGCATTCCACATCATCTGTCAAACATGGTGGAGGCACTGTCATGTATGAGCATGCATGGCTGTCAATGGAACTGCTCGGTGGGGTTTATTAGTAACACTGTTACTAGAAGTCACTGCATGAATTTTGAAGTGTATACAGCTATAATATCTGCTCATGTCCATGGAAATACTGCAAAACTGACAGGGTGGCAATACTTTATAGTACAGATGAATATCAACCCAAAACATACACCAAAAGCATGGTTCTTAAATGGCAGAGTGAGCCACTTGATCTTAAACAAATTGACTAAAGGCAGAAAGACCCACCTGAAGGCAGCTTGTATGTAACGGTCATTCTGAGTGGAAGTTAAATAAAGGAAGTGACTTTCACACAGTTCTCTATAACTACTGAACACCTACTGTGAAACCCTCCTATTAACCACAAAGTCCTCCTCTCACCTTTCTTCTTATAACGGAGTCCCGCGATTAGCTGGCGTTTGGTGTTGCCGTGGGCCCCCGGCAGCAGCATGCCAAGGATGGAGGCCACACCGTGGGGGGAGAGAACCACGTTTTCCTGTGGCTTTTCCTGGACCACTCGCCGAAAGACTTGCAGGCCCAGGTTCGAGCCTCTCTCACCATATGACACAGGTACTTGGGACTCAGGCACAGCTCCACACAACATAAGCACTGCCAGCAACACTGACGTGCACAGCACACACACGCAAGACATGACGAGGGGTCGGTCACTCAGAAACACTGACCTGGGGGAGGGAAAAATAATAAGATCACTTTATCTTTTTTTATTTTGGGCCTCATTCACCGGTATCTTTTCTTAAGTTAGTTCAATCCCAGAATGTCAGAGAGTGAAAGTAAACTGTAGGAAACTGAAGGAGCTGTTTGTGGGGGTGGCATGGCAAACTCAGGAGACTTAGGCTGGAGTTGTGGGCAGTTGGTGGTGAGTAAGATCCCCTCGTGGGTAAGATGAGTAAGGGGAACATGGGAGGAGACGAGGTGATGGTGGGTGCAATGTTGTTTGACCTAAAGGTGAAGAGAGAGTGAAAGGTGTATATATAGGGCTGTGGAGGAGGAGTTGGGATCCATATATTTTCGAGTTTCTGCACAACCGAACAGCTGTAAACTGTGATTTAGAGTGGTTTGACGTCTGAATGTACTAATGACTCTGAAAGCTCCATCATAGAAAGCTATAACAAGACAGTTATGGCAAAAATAAGCAGAACAGTAGTTAGATTTACCATTATTTTACCAAACTAAACAGCATACATACAACTCAGAATACGTGCAGGTTCACTGGTGGCCCTGGAAAGTATATAAAATGCCTATATTCGTGTCACCGGCAGCAGTAGTTTTCTTTACACTGCACATTGTAACATCTTTTTACGTCTTGACGGTTGAATACACATCAGTAACAGTCAAGCCCCCTTCAAACAAGTCCCCTTGAAAGCACAGTAAGTGCTTTAACAGCCAAGAGGCTGTGACGTCTGCTGTTTAGCTCCTTCTAAAGTAGCACTATGTCTACTCCAGAACCAAAATAATGCCCTTCCCATATAAACTGCATGACTCGTGAAAATGATTTACGGCCTGTTCTCACAGTAAACATCACCAAGCGTTAACCGTGGCTTTTCTGTTTGACTAAACAATCCCTTTAACCATATCCTATGACCAACACAGACAAAACCCTCCCAGAAACCACAGCGCCATGCAATCTTTCCCAGACGCACTTTTCTTGTTTATTCTCACATGCACTCAAATACACTTTCCTCTCTGAGGTCACGTCCTATTAATAGCTTTTCAATTAGCCTCTGTCTGAGAGCAATGAAGCCCGTCTGACAAAGACTAATAAAACCTCACTCCCTCTCTCGGCTCAGTACACTTATGTCATTCAGGATGCGTATCTACTTTTCTTCTCTCTGTTCCGTGTTTGCCTCACTCTCTCTCTCCCTCTCTCTCCCTCTCTCTCTCTCTATCTCTCCTCATTATTATTCTTGGAAGCACTGCCTCCTTCTCCACCAACGTCTTTTTAGCCTTTGGTCTACAGCCACCCAACAGGCAAAAAAAAAAAAAAAAATCTAATGTAACACACACGCGCACACAAGAACACATTTACACACACACACACACTTCTACTTTTCCCTGGACATTACCCTAGAGCGGTCTCAGACACTCTTTGGGCTATTAGGTTTCTTGTCACAGTGCCGTGCAGCTGTGGAATGTATTCAGTTGAATGTGTGTGTGTGTGTGTAAGTGTGTGTCAGGGATGGGCAGATCAATACTGAAGTATTCATTTTCAATCCTGCCTGAAATCAATCCTCACCAAAAGACTGATTTTTCTTGAGGCACTAAACTGAACAGCCGTGTTTGTAAGAGGTTGACTGTTTTGGATGCTGGATAAAAAAGATAACTGCAGAAAACGTGTGTAGGACAGGAGCCATGTTTCCCCTATCACTCTTTTACTTTGACTTCTTCCTCTGCTCCCCACATACACAAGGCTGTTTTTCTAAACTCACCCTTCACTGTACGTGGTTTATTTAACATGAATGCAAAAGTCCAATTTCATGTTAATGTCAACAGCTTTACTAGCTCACCCTGCCCTGCACATTTTAGTGCCTCACTCTGATTTGTGGAACACATCTGATTTCACAGATTAGCTCATTAACATGTGCAGGGCAGGGGGGGGGGGGGGGGGGGGCTCCAGGACGAGGGTTGAGAAACACAGCTGTAGAAAAGTTATTTTTTGGGATATCTACAACTGCTTGAAATTGACCCAATAAATGCGTTTCACTGGGATGACAGCGATCCATCGAGATGGGAACTGTGAGTGGATAACCAGGCGATGTCAAGTCCAGTTTTTTTTGCATGTATCTGGATCTATTTACAGAGTTAGAAAAGCAGTAGAATGAACAGAAGGTGGATATTGTGGTGCGGTAGCCCAGTTCACCCTGTTCGTCAGGGTTCAACTAATACATCATCAAATATCGGTTTAAAATACATGTCAAATCTAATCCAATCTAGTCATTCCCAAAATGCTGATATGGTGCATTTCTAATGTACAAATGTATGTTACTCAAATTTGAGGATTAAAATATTTATGAATAAAAACAATAAATAATGTATAAAGTGTATATATATATACACAATAAACATACAAATCAATGCTCTCAACTCTGATCTGTCAGAGAATCATGACTACTGTGAAGACATGTAAGCCTTGTGACATGGTGTACATTTTCAATAGTAACAAATATGTGGAATTAACCAAGCATAATATTTTATTACCATAATATCATTTTTGTTTCATCACATGTTTTGCTCTTTCTTTCTTGTCCACTAAGTGAAGTACAGCTGAGCTGAATACCTATCTAACCTGGCCTTACCAGCTACCGTCCAAATTCCATGATGAATGGACCAACAGAAATGCTCCAAAATGACTTTTTACAAGATGTTCTCCTTCTTCTGTAAAGTTGCCAATTTGGAGATACAATGAGATACTTTATGGAAAGTATACTTTACATTAATATGTGAACTGATTACTGTATTGCTCATTTGAGAAGCATACAGCTGGACTCTATAACTTAAATAATAAGGAAAATAAGGAAATATAACTATAAATATGAAACATAACAACAACAATAGCACAGTTGGAATACGGTACAGTCATGTTCTCCGACTACAGTGTATCAGCCTACTGACATGCTGGTACCTTTTTTTTAATGAGAGTGTATGTCTAAATACAATGCAACTAGATCTGAAAATATAGTGCATTATAATACATGTATATATGTTATATATGTTAACTTAATGATTTATTACAATTTCTAATAAAGGTCACTTATAAATAAGTAGAAAGAGGAAAATAATAGGGGCTCAGTAGACCACCTGGGTAGACTGCATGTACAGAATGGGCAGACTACTGAAGTACGCTCACTCCACAGTTGGTTCATATGGCAGTATATTTCATTTATTTAATATTTAGTATTTTAAAAGAGTCTGACAGTAGAAATCAAAGGATTTCTAACAGTATCAGAATCAGGAGACTTACCTTACTATCTTGATCCTGCATTGGAAGCATGAGCAGTGTCGCCCATCCCGACAGTACTTTTATGTCTTACGCCCTGAACCTGGGGTCGTTAACTGGCACTTTAGGAAACTTACTGCCCTCCAAAACAAGACCACCGATCGCGTCAGCGTCTGCTAACGCCACACACAACCGTAACAACACAAAGTAACCTACAATTACATACACCTTCATAGAGCTCAAACATTTACAGCTCACACACTCACCTTCTCCTGAAAGAACAACAGGTAGACGGTAAACGGATTCCTGAAGGGTGTGTGCAGTAAGTCACTGGCTCTGCTCGCCAGCCAGCGCGTTAGTTTGAGCCGCCTCCCCCTCCCGGGTTTATTTTGGTCGGGGTCTGGCCAGACGACTCCGCCTTCCAGGAGCTGCGGTTCAGCCTGTAACCGCCCGCACCTGCAGTCGGGGTGCGCGGCTACTACACACTTAGCGGTAAGAGCAGCGGCAGGGCGTTCATTGTTGAGAGAAAGGAGCCGTGCAGTGCTCCCGCCTTCACAGGGTTTATACAAGTTTACAGTGTTTACAAAGTTTACAAGCGCTGATAATTAATGTAAAATATTACATTAAGGTTAATTCTTAACTCTTAATAAAAACAACCCTGTTTCATTAATTGAACGACATCATGCTTTTACCCATTTGAAAAAAAATGTCAGCCCTCAGGAATGTAAATATCTCCAAAACCCTGCAATTACATCAATGAACATTAATACATAAACATTAACTCATCTACCAAGACTAATAACTAGCCTTTATAGCCTAGCTATATCACTGAACCAAACAAAATAAAGAATTAAATAAATAAATAAACTTTTTACAAAACATCTTTTTTTTTTTTTTTAGATATATATATAAAATATGAATAAATACATGAATAAAATAAAAACATTCAGGTGAAGCCAGACTGATTTGTTTTTATTGACATTTTCTCTGCATTTTTAGGCTGTGGTGGTGGAAAGCAATGTGACCAATGGTTTGCATAGAGATGCAGATGTGGACCAATAGCGGCAGTGAGAAGGCGGGGCTTAAACAGACCTGAAGCTGTGAAAATCCTGTCTATTTCACACAGATATTTTAACTAGACTCTATAGATCCTACGACCACCTGTAGCCCAGGGGCCACAGGCATCCACTCACATCTGTGAAGAAAAATATCTCAACTCTATAAGCACATGATGCTGCATGTAAACGCTAAGGAAACTCCCTCTTCTCAATCATATGGGCTAGTTTCTCTCGCTATTTTAACCATATAACCGATAAAACGCTGCCCTCACTGCATTTTCATTGTTGGAGTGGAGCTTGATGATACACTTCAGAAACATGAAGCAGGTGCCCATCAAAATAAACTGCGCTCTGCAACCCATGGGCTGGGGAGAAAGTGTAGTTCGTAATGTTAGCTTACAGTGTTATTCAGTCATTTTTGCTCGGCTACAGGCGAATATGGTGGACGGATAACAAAATGCGTTCGGAATGCGTGAGATATTGGCACTCAATGCCAATTACATTGCAAGGTCAGAACTATCGGTGGTATTATTCAGTCTGCCTTATTCATCCGTAACCTAGCAATGACCAGCAAGCCATTAGAAAGCAGCTATGGCTAACGAGCCTGTTGAAAAAACACTAGAGTGAGCGACATTGACCAACCCAAATGCTTCCGTTACAAACAACAAAAGCCAGCTGCAGAGTTCTGGCTTCGATGGACAGCCCATTTCTATGTTTGAAGCATTAGGCTGATGTTCTACCTTTATAAAAACACTGAGGTAAAGGCTGAAGCCTGTCATCAAAACACGGCTAAGCTTTCCAAACACGGACAAGAAGAGATTCGTCTAAACAGAGCTTTTTTTATTATGGAGGTGAAGAAACTTTCTTATTATTCAGTTTTTGTCTCCATGGTCTGAAAATCTCATAACTACCAGGACTATTAAAACTGGAAACATCCCTATAATAACTTGAGATTGTGGATATTGGCATGGGTGTGCTGATCTACTCAGTCTCAAGTTTCAAGTTTCAGATTTATTTGTCATTTCATGTCAGAACATTTATGCACTGAAATGCTTGTGGTGAGGCTCAGGTTGATGCTCTACAGGAGGACAAAACTATATACATACTAAACATATTAAGTTATATAAAGATTATATTAAATAAATACACACAAAATATAAACAAAATACAGAATATACAAAGACAGGAGGGATCTGTAGAAATTCTTTGGTATGTACATTTATGAGACAGGTATAGTCTGAGAGAGAGTGGAGTTAAATATAATTATGCATGTTTTTGTCTATTCCTGTTGTATAAAGTGACTTAGTGATGTTGTCCATAGCAGTGATATATATAGTATTAATAATAATGTGTCTGAGACTGTTGCGTAAATATCATTTAAAAATAAAGGAAAACAAGTCAGATAAATGACTTCTCTTCCTCCAATGTTCTTCAGGAAATCAGAATGATGCAACTGCTTCTGAAAACTGGACAGATGTTTCAGTGGGTGGGTGAGTTTAGGTGAAGAGGTTTTCTGGACAATGAGGATTTAGTAGTAGTTAAGGATTTGGAGGGTAGCGAATTTAGTAGCTTTACATATACATATACTTTTCAAGTTGCTTTAACACAAGAGCAGGGTTCCTTTATCTTATTTTTACCGCTATGTGTATAAAAGCCGGGCATTCACATTTTAGCTTAGGCCTGTTTAATGAAAGTCAGCTGTGGTTAGGAAAAGCTTCAGCACAGGGGCCGGGATGATACTGTAGGAAAAACCTTTTGTCTTCTGTAAACAGGAAAGTACCCAGCCGGAATGACGAAATTCTAATTATGCGTAAAATCATTCTCTAAATATAGGTTTTAGAGACACCAAAATAGAGTGTAAGCACCATGTACTGGAATATAACACCGGTGGCTTTCTCTGATGTGTTGCAGCTGTAAACGGAAAGCGGACAGTGCTATTTTGAAAGCGTGATGACATCTTACTGTCTGTCTTCTACAACTACAAAGTCGTGACTTTTCGACTCTGTTATAAGAACACAATACTGGCCCATGTGTTTGCGTTTTCCCTGAAGTACACTTTTGTGTGGCTTCCTATAACCAATCATTCCTAACTCATTTTTAGATGACCATTTCATTTCCCAACTTATAATTAAACAAGCTGGTTTTCTTACTGTGTCTTTAAGGCCAATATGATTGCCTTTATTTTGATGGGCTGGCCTACACTGCCCCTATATAAAAAGCTGGAAACAGGACTAGGCTGAAACACTTCTTAGCTGTCTTCTGAAGCCTAGGCTGCAGCCAAGGTATGACTGTCCTATACAAACTCTTTCTTAGTAGCCTAGGCTTTGTTTTCCATCATTTTCATGGTGCTGTTTTTTTTTTTTCAACCCCACCCCCACTTTATATGTGCGCAGAGAACTGTGGGCAATCAAGAGCCAGAAAAATAGATTGCGTCCTCCAAATTGCTCTTCTATGAAGTAGAACACACAGGGATGCAAAAGCTAAAGTCCCACAGAAAACCTTGGACAACCTTGTCCACATTACATGTTTTTGTTTATTGAGAATGAGTAAACACAGCGTCTGTAGCTGATCAAACTTACAGCACAACGTCTTCAGCAAATCCTAATGCACATTTACTTCAGGCCTGAGGCAAGTTAGGAACTGTGAGCTGAATCATATCTCCCAGCTCTTCAAACCTTGTATTAACACATCAGAAATGGGCTCCTCTAAGCAACTATTAAAGATTTGGAAAAAAAGTAATCAATGCCCACAAGAGAGGGGAAAGTTAAGCATTTTGAACATATGGATTCTCTAGTACAGAATCATTTCAAGAAATGGCTATTTAGGGGAACTGTGGAGGTCAAGATGAGATCTGGAAGACCAAAGAACTTTTCAGAGAAAACTCCTTTATGCTAGAAATGACTTTAGCCAAGCCCAGAGTGTGGTGCACCATTCCACTGTGCAGCCCCACTTGCTCAAACATTATCATTAGTTATGTGAACTATGACCTTGTCGAGCCAGGTGCTGAAGAATGGATAAGATAATACCTGATAAATCCTGGATGCAATTGTCAAACCATCTGTCTAAAAGCTGATGCTGAAGAGGATTGCTTCTACAACAGGATTATGATCTAAAATCTACCTCAAAACCACCCTGGACCTCCTGAGGAGACCCAAACTCAAGCTTTTGAAAGGGCCCTCAGTCCTGTGACTTAAATCATGAATAGACCCTAAACAAGTGTATGTAGTACAGGATACTGTGACTGCTCCTGTGCCAGCGATGCCAGCCTTCTCAGTTCCTGTCCCGGCACTGGCATCCACACCTGCTCCAGCACCAGCGATGCCAGCCACCTCAGTCTGTGCTCCAGTGGTGGTATCTGCTTCCTCCTTTAGATATTTTTACTTTATATTCTCTAAATACTTTAAATGATCAGATTAAGTAGGACACAGTTGGCTCTCTGTGTGTAAAATGTTGTGACTCTATGTTGAGCTGCTAATGAGCAATGAGGGGTGAAATGGGATGGACGGGAAGCCAACAATAAATATAGCATTTAAACACACTAAGAACACTTCTAGTGATAAATGTTGACCGGCATAAACATCGTATGTAAATTATTTTGTGATGGGGAGTTGTGGAGTAGGACTTTTTAAAGTAGAGGTGGTAGAGTATCTTTGTTTTCCCTTAAGTACAGACCATTCGTTTTGTCCAATGGCCCTAAACCAGGGATCGCAAGAGAAAACACAGAAACAAGTGTGAACGCGCTGGAATGGGGAATTGCACTGCCATTAGCTTAGCTGCTGTAGGAGTCACATGGTTTCTTCCGCTGTGTCTTTAGAAGCTGCAGTATACCACAAAGCCCACATCTTACTAAATTATTCTACATCAGTAAATTCATCCTAAATCTGCTGGAGACACAATTTAGATGTGGCAAAAATCTAGATCAGTGTAACAGTGTTCAGGTCAGATGCATTAATATGAGATTACTTCCAGGCAAGATTTCTGTAGGCAAGCCTACCATTGTAGGCTTGCCTGTATTGGCATGGATGTGTCATCTAATAGTGATATTAAAATGAGGTAATCTCTTTATTTCTTTACTTCCAAATATTAAAATGTTCAAAGATGCATTCATACAATTCAAAAACCTTTATTTTCTGTTGACAGAATGCAGTGCGCCAAATCAACTTTAATACATTGCCAGTCAGTACACTGATGTATAGCATAGGGCAACTACAACCCTGGAAGGCCACAGTGCAGCATAGGTTGCTATTTCCCTGCTCAACCACACCTACAAAACCTGATCATTTTCCTGGCAGAGGTAATTTAGGTGTGTTGGAGCAAGGCAATCACCAAGCCGTTCTGGCCTACAGCCCTCTTGGACTGGAACTGCTCATCCCTGATATAGATCAATATTTATATATATCTAAAAAAAATCCATGTACTTTATTCAGCATTAAAACAAGTATTTCGTGAATGCAACATCAAAGCAGCCTTTTCTGCGTATATTATTGCTAAATCACAACTGTCATTCAATGCAGCTGCCAGATTTGATTGGTTGCCATGGCTGTTCAACACTCCTTCAGCCACTTCTGAAGCAGAAGGAAGATCTGATCCCGTGCTTGTGTCAACTGAGGGAGGTCCTCTGCACGGGCCGGGTACATGTTAGCACAGTGAGCTGTACCTGAAAGAAAGAAAGAAAGAAAGAAAGAAAGAAAGAAAGAAAGAAAGAAAGAAAGAGAGAGAGAGAGAGAGAGAGAGAGAGAGAGAGAGAGAGAGAAAGAGAGAAAGAGATAGAGAGATCGATCATTGGACGTTGTGTTACCACAGGGACAGCTGTGGTAAAAGTACAATTGAGTGAACACAGCTTTGCAAAAGTGTAGCACAGAGTTAAGCACATTTTTATACATTCATTGTCAACTTGCACTGGCCAAAAGTCCTGTACATAGGCAAACAGCAAACATTAGCTCTGTCAGTAGCAAACATTAGCTCCGTCAGTAGAAACGTCTAGCCATTCAGTGCAGCACTATACTCACAATATACGAACTGTAATTTAATTTATTTAAAATAAATAATTCTAACCTATACTATCGATCTAGTCCAAATGCAATCTGCCCCTCAAACTGGGTGTTCCTTTTGCTAAAATATTGTATATTAAAAGTATGCTAAATATTCCAGTCCATTTTTTAGTTTTGGCCATGGACTGAACCCTGTATGTGCTCTGTACACTGCGTAAATAGCTCTGGATGAATTGACTAATAGAAATGATCTAAAGTTGCTTTTAGAAACTCTTATTTTACACTGACTTTCATTTCAACATTTTTGCCTTCTTACCACCATGGAGATACATGTTGTTTTATTGGACATTGACGATATGCTAGATTATCACTTTTCTGCAACATTCTTAGCAGTGCGATGCCGGCATTTTCAAAATCTTTCAATTACCTTTACACTGGTTTTTACCTGACGTAACAAACCTGATATGATTTGAAAAAGTTAGTAATTACATGACTAAATATAGAGTGATTGCTAGCACTAGGATTACATTAGAGATGGAGTGAGCGTTGTTCAGAACAGTAGATTTAAGAAATTTAATTGGACTTTAATATTGTAATGCACTGGTTTACAGTTACATTTCTTTAACACATAACCAATAATCATCTGTAACAGACTATAATCTTAAAGTAACCCTCCCAACCCTCGTATGGTCTTGTACACCTAGCTTGTTCCTAAGTGGAATTCACACAGTATTTAAGGATCTTGCCTGCAATCAACTGCTGCTTTTCTGTAGCTGTGATGCTTGTTGGTGGGGTTTCGTGTTAAAACATGCTTCAAGCATGCAGTCACTTTTAAGTGGTCAGTGGCATACAAAGGCTCTCCCTTACAGAGATGTTTTACACAGATAGACCTGGAAAGATCTTCTCTGGGTCTAGTGTTCTCTCTCTCTCACTCTGTCTCCATCTGCCTGATGGTACTGCGTGTGAATGAACTGTGCTCTGAATGAATCGCTCACAACTATTCTTTGGCCATTAAGGATCCCCTAAACTGATTTCAGAACACTAAGCAATGTTCCATTCAAGTGAGATGAAAGTGCTGCCTGTTTTATAAAACATTTTTTATGGCAATGCATCAGACAGTCATAACAGAGGACTGCAAGGATGAGCCGCAATTCAGACTAAACATTTAGAGGAGCCCAAATCTTCACAGGTAGCATGTCTTTTAAACAGGTTATAAAGATCTAGGCTTTACCCATGAGTCCTAGCAGCTTTCTAGTAAAAGTATGAGTTTTTGAAGCATCTTCTGAAGGTTTCTTATTCACATTTTTCTTCTCAGATGCAGCAGATAATCATTTAATCTGCTGATATACAACTTTTGCCATCGTCAAGTTTTTCAATGAGTGTACAGCATATATAGACCAAGTTGAAATATTCATGGGACGAGTCGGTGTAAAAATATAGAAGTGTTACATTTAAATTAGGCATGGCACAACAAATCATCTTCCAATTCAATCTTCATGAAATGCTGTCAATAATTCATTGTGAGTGCTTCAAAATGAATTTGAATACAATCTAAT
Source organism: Salminus brasiliensis (assembly GCF_030463535.1). NCBI lineage: Eukaryota > Metazoa > Chordata > Actinopteri > Characiformes > Bryconidae > Salminus > Salminus brasiliensis. Next base: position 32,876,102 of record NC_132888.1, read on the forward strand.
AAACATTATAAAAAAAATTTCTTCACCTGTTTTTGCATGACAGTGACATTATGCTATAAAATGCTATAATTTCATTTTTCAGTGTCAGGTTAACAGAATATATGACACAGAAGCCTAAACAACTAAATATATTAAATCTATCAGTATTTAAATTTGTCCATGCTTTACTTCTGTGCACCCAACTACCATTTTAGCTCCTCCATCCCTCATATTTTATAGCTCTGCCCACCCAAAGAAAGATATTAGGTTATCCATACATTAGTATTACACTACCACTCCGAAACTTACCTGGTCTGCAAATGCATTTAAAAAAAAAAAAAAAAGGTGTGTCTGAAAGGAGGTAAAACTGATCCAGGAGGAAATGCTAAAAACGATTAAAACAGCAGAAAGTGACTTCCCTTTAAAAATTTGGAATCTGCAATAAAGGTAAAAGGTTGATGCACCAACAATAAAGATGAGATTATATTTAGGGTTTAATGTGTCTGTTTAATTATTGTCAAATATTGTTATTTATAGTAATATTGTTAAATGTTTCATTTTTGTATCAGCATTTCTAGCAGTATTGCTACTTATACAGTTTACATTATTGGTAGTTATGTGAACTGTAGGTAACTTAAAGTTAATTTTACTTTTTTAAAACATGCTCTAGGGCAGGATATGCTGCAGTATATGCATAAAACTCTGATGTAGCTCAACAATCTGTCTCTGGTCTCTAACCCTCCCCCAGGAGAGCTGCTGTTTTGCAGGTTTCAACCCAACACATCCCACTCAGCCCATAAAGGACTACTGAAGGCAGTAATTAGTTGGATGAGGTGGGGTGAATAAGAGTTCAATCCAAAAGCTGTGAGATGGTAGATCTCCAGGAGCAGGGTTGCATGGACATGCATCAATATTTTAACAAACATAGTTGAAGCAGTGCAAATAAAAGCTTCATTTAGGTTTTAAAAACATGCTCAATTTTGTCAGTTACACGTATAAGCAGCATCAGCCCACACATTAACTCTGCTTCGCTGATGTAAATGTAAAACAACTGGCATTAATAACAGGCAACAGAATTTGTGGCTTCTGACCTTTGATAAATACTGCTGGGAGGTCATCGGTAATGTTACTAATCACTCCAAGGGCATGCCAGGGGTCAATGGAACCGTTTGGAAAGACGATGCGCGTTGATCTGATGTCATATCCCCCATACTCTTCATTGGTTTGCTGCACGGCATCTGCCACTGATGCATTCAGGTTGTAGATATCTTTACACTGCTGCAAGTGATAACTACAAAGAGAGAGAGTGATAATTAGAAAACCTACATCCAGATTACAGTGGGGATGGGTTTTAAAAGAGATAACCGGTAACAGAAATGAGGGAATGCACAAAATCAGGAAACTACTACACAAGTGGTATTTCAGCTTGCTGTTGCTTGAACACCATCCCCACCATGAAGCATGATAGTGGCAGCATCAGTTGAACTCCTTCAGAGTAGTCATAGGTGTCTTGGTGGCCTCCCTCACTCAGCGTGAGGACGGCCTGCTCTAGACAGATTTACTCATGTGCTACATTCCTTCCATTTCTGATGGACCCAACATTTTTTTTTTGTATCAATCTCCTGACTTATACTTCTTAGTTACCTTTACTCTGAGCTGTGTGGAGGGTTCTTTTGTCTTCATGGTGTATCTGCAGCCAGGAATACTGATTAACCAGTGACTGGTCCTTCCAGACTGGTGTCATTATACACCATTTCACTAACTGTACTAGCACCAATGGCCTGGACCTCGGTTGAATTAGGGAGTGAAGATTTATGCAAGGACTTATTTTTTATTATATATATTTATATTACTGACATTACTTTATAGAAGGTTTTTTTATGAAACTTGGCAAAAAGCCAAATAATATTAACCATAATTCCATTTATAAAATCCTAAAAGTGAATACTTTTTATTGGTACTGAAGTAATACACAGTTGGGATGTACACTCCGAGCATTGGCAGCACTGACCTCAGAATTGTCTGATCTGTTGTTCATTACCTTTGTGTATTGTATGACTTTGGAATTAACATCACTACATCTACTGGATAGTGTGGGAAGAAAAGGGAATATTACTAATCCAAATCCAGAACTATCCATACGCTGGTCTTATAAAAGCCTCTGCTTCTGCACAACGGTATCCATGAATGCAGGAGAAGTTCTCACGATTCTACATTTACATTTATGGCATTTAGCAGACACTCTTATCCAGAGCGACTTACAGGGTTACTCGTATTACAGAGGTGGGACAATGTAGTGTTAGGAGTCTTGCCCAAGGACTCTTATTGGTGTAGCGCAGCACAGTCACCCAGACCGGGAATCGAACCCCAGTCTCCCACATGGTGTGGTAGCTCAGTGGCAGGTAGTGGTATTATCTGTTGCGCCACACCAATCATTCTGTGAGCTGGCATTGTGACCAATCAACTGATTGCACCAATTAAAAAACATAAAACTAACAGAAGCGAGACATCACATGAAATACGCATACTCGCTGACCACTGGTGCACTTTGTAGGCTTCTACCACCTCCATCAACTGAAAGAGCCATCATAGGACCAGCACTATCAGATATCACTTGGGTGCTGGACCGTTTTCAGCACAGCAGTGACACTGACATGGTAGTGGCATGTTAGTTTGTGTGTGTGCGTGTGTGACACTAGGATGAGTGTCTCAGGTACGACAGCATTGCGGAACTTTTTAAACACTGTGTACATTGTGGTTACACGTTGTAGGTGTACACTTAGAGACCATAGTCTGCTTTTTTCAGTGCACAACTAGTGTGTCATCCCTTAGCCAATCATTGGAGGTCAGTTTGTGAATACAGCACTGTTGTCTGGACATATTTGGTTGGTGGAATATTCTTGACTCAAACACTAACACTAAAGTGTTTAAAAACTCACATTGCTGGGCCTCACACACACACACACACCTACAATCACTGCTGTGCTAAAAACACAGTCAATAATGTGAATTGGATAGTATGTGCATGTCTTTTTATACATATACATTTTGACCTATAACCCCCACCCCCCCACACAAAATAAATAAATAAACAAACAAATAAATAAATAAAATCACCCACACCCAAATTTATTGTAGTTCACACAATATTCAAATTCTCCACACAGGTGACGGACAGACCCGGACTCCAGTTTCACAATTTTACTAAGTCTCTCGATCTCTCTCAGACTCTACTAACAAACAAACTGCAGCAACACATACACTTACAATTATACTTACATTAGAGGGAATCCTCCAAATGGTTGGTTTGGTGAATCTGTGCTCTGATAGAACCCAAATTCAGCACAGGTCTGATACACCCACTGCCTGCCTACATGCATCACACACAAGGATATATAAACATACATCATCAGTAACATTAATCATGGATCAGTGGTACTGAAAGAAGGTGTGCCAAGATCTCATCAAACCATCTTCTGCTGGGAGTACAAAAGCAGGGAGCATCATACTCTCACACAACAACAACACTAATGGTTGGTGTAATGGGGTGTAACAGTGTATTCCTACTAAACCATTTGAGATAAGCTGTGAACAAAGATTCATAAAATTTGATTTTACAAGTGTGAGTTCCAGTCGGATCCATTTGCTTAGGTCTGCTGTCTCCCCCTACAGCCAGGAAGTGCAATTTGCACTTTGAGCCACCCCTAAAGGACATGCTTAATGCATACATTTCTGGGCGAGCTGAGAGATTCAGAACGGTCACTGAAAATGAAAGAAGCATGTGGACTGAGGCAGTAGAGAAATATCACAGTAGTTTACAACATGACCGTTACAACACAGTGTTAGGCAGTTCTCATGAGCGTTATTTTGCCCATGCCACCAGAGTTACATAGTGCAGTAGTAGATGTCCGGCGTGAAGTAAAGTGAAGGAATGGCTATAAAAAGCCTCTTTCAGACACACACAGTAACCCAGAATGTATCCACACATTAGTCGAAGGGCTTGTATGTGTGAGCACAAATGTTCAGATCAGTTGTACGGGACATTACCACAACTTTATCCAGCCAGCCCCCTAGTACAAAAGCCGGGCATGGAAACTCTGGCTGTACGCTATGAGTAAAAGTGTTATGTTAAAATTGTGAAACCGACTATAGAGACGCTATTCTCCCTATAAGTCAGTGGAGCAACAAACAGTTTGAATCTGTTGTTTTAAAAGGTACAAATACTACACTAATGTTCTTCAGTTTGAAACTGTGGACTCTTTAGGTGCTTTGTGGAACCTTTTTATAAAAAAAAAAAAACATTTCTTGAAGGTTCCACAAAGCACCTAAACATTTGACATTAAATGTGTGACTGGTGCGCACACACACACACACACACACACACACACACACACCTTTTGTGCACTACTTTTAAAAGCTGAAATAAAATAAGATAATCCTTTATTAGTCCTACAGTGGGGAAATCAATGATCAATCAATCTCAAATACTGACCCACCACAGATACTGGGATGCATCAGATAGAATATGCTGCATTTGAATCAGAACAAAAGATACACACCGTAAAGGACTCCAGCTCCAATCCAGCTAGTGTTGCTCATATACTGGACGTAATGGGAATACTGAGAATCAGTGCAGGACTGTGAGAAGGTGTTCTGAAGCAGACGTGCAACGGCTGCATAACGATCGTAAGGCTCACCCAGCGTCGAGTCCAACATCACATCGCACAGCACCTTTATAGTGACATTAGTGCCCACAACGCCCTGCCACACACACACACACACACACACAGGAGATATTACAGGTTAAATACCTTTCTGATTTTTACACTGCTACATACAAAGTTAACACTTTTGGTGGAACATTATGCTGCCTGTGTGTGTGGGGTTGTGTTTGGGGGGGGTACCTGCAGTAACTGAATCTGGCAGGCCCAGAAGTCTTTATCCTTCTCTTTCACTGCAGCTTATTTGTAATTTGATTCATAGGTTCCCAAAGTATATACCCTGCACCCTCTCTCCAGCCACACACACACAGTCCCTCTGTTACACACTCCTCTCGTCTGTACCTCTCTTGCGCCAACTTACCCTCACATATGTTAATATTAAAGCCAACGAAGAACGCCATTCACAAACTGCTTAACTGAAATTACCCCCCAAGTTCTATTAAACTGGAAAACAAAAGATACATTTACATGACACATTTAAGATGTAGATATGAAAGCTAATTAGTAAAAGTTCATCAGCAATATTTTGCTTTGATCAAATAAACCCTCTCAAGATATGAGAACGTTTATTTATCTAATGGTTACACAAATGATGTAAAAGGTTCTGGGACTCTGCTAAACCGCAGTGAGTTTAGACACAGTGGTGAATCTTCTGAGAAGTGGCCAGCCTTCCAAAATTCCTCATAGAGCCAGTGACGACTCATTCAGGAAGTCAGAAAAGAACCCAGACCAACATCGAAGAAAGTGCAGGCTGTGCTCGCTCAGATAAGGCCAGTGTTCATGATTCCACCTTTAGAAAGGGAAACGAGGTGCCCATGAATCACTGATAACCAAGTGAAAAACACAAGGACTGATCTCACATTTTCCAAACTATTTGGAAAAACTCCAAGCCTTCTGGAATAATGTTCTGTGGACTGATGAGTCAGAACGTTTTGGAAGACGCTACAAATGGTGTAAAGCAAAAACAGCCGTACACAATGAGAACGACTCTTTCCAACACTCGGACATGGTGGTCCAGAAAATTAATGTCAGGTTATCAGTCCCAATCACTAAAAGGAGGTCTACCCATGAATAATAACTGAAAACAAAGACAATGAAGACTTTGATGTGGCCTAGTCATGAGTTAAACACTTGAACACCATTAAGATCCTCTGGCAGGACCGATCACAGGCATTCATGTTTAAAGGGTGTAGAGTGCGTTACCCCATTTTCCCAACACAGCAGGAATGGTTCTGGGAGCAATAACTAACCTGTCACTCATCCAGTCAGCGATCCACTTAAAATCCATTAAAAGAAGAAGAAGAAGAAAGAAGATGTACACACCTCAAAGGCTCTATTGTCCTCGTTATATTGCACAACATCCATGAAGTTTCCAGCCAGAGTCTCCAACAGATAAGCAGAGTCCATATCTGATTGAATATCCAGCTTGGAGCACAGTCTGAGGAAGACAGAGAGAGACATCCGTGCCTTATAATTATTTAACCTAGAACAGTAGTGTCACAAAAATGACAAGAACTTGTCCCTCATTTCATGGAAAAAAAACAATAATAAAAATAGGTTTGTCTTGAATCCCATGCAAACAAATACTTCACACCTTAAAGATGTTGGGAGGAAATTGTAAAATAGTAAACACTGTAATGAGTAAAAGTGCTGGATAGACGTATCTCTACAAATACTGATGCCATTTTATATTACTCAAGTCTGTGATGCTTAGGGGTGCACAGTGAGAAAAATAAAAAGTAGTAATAACACTGTCTGTTGAAACATATTCAGTGCTTGTCAGAGAACCTGAGGGTGAGGTGTATTTGACTGGTTAGTAATAAGCCTTAGTGAGCCAACAAGACACAGCTGAAGCTACTACATCATAACATTTACAGAAGCAATACACTTCAACACTACACTACTCTGACATCAAACAATAACAAGTGTTCAACTCTCTTTCACCAAAAAGGTAAAGACACAACCGTACAACTGTTTATAAGTCAATATAGTCCATATTTCCTATTAAACAAACCAATTTGGTTGCTGTTAAATGTATACACTATTCAAATGTAGTTCTGCACATCTGCAAAAGTTTGAAATAATAATAATAAAAAATGTCCCAAAAAATGTCACTCAAAAATAAAACAAGCTAATACATTTAATGAATGTATTTAAAATGTAATTTGTTTAATATCCAGAAAGCCTCGAATTTCAAGAGTTGTGATCAAAATCTCAAGGTGAGATAAATGATTCTAAATAGATCATTTTACAAATTTGTTCCAAATTTTTTGTTAAAAAAAAGGGAAAAAAGAAAAGAAAAATAAAATAGAGACAAGAGATTCCAAACATCTGAACAGCAGTTATGTTAGAAGCCCTCTAGAGGCCTCAATGAAGAACACAATAAGACAGCGAAGAGGCTGAAGAGAGAAATCAGAACAACATTTGAATTTTTATTTTGACCAAGTGGATATTCTGCTTTCATTGTGTGAATCCACTTACTCTCACTCTATCACACTTCAGTCACTGTTTGTGTGCTGTCAAGACTGAAGAACAGCACCATGTGAAAGCACAACAGTCTGATGACGCTACATGATTAGCACCTTGAAAGGTTATTGCAACTGGACACTAAGAATTAAGCTGAGATATGTTTGTTAATCCAGATCTATTGAGTTTGCCTGTGTATTAAAATATGTTTATTTAAAAAAATACTGTTTTATTCTATTCTTATAGCGTCACTTTTTAACACAGGAGAAATGGGTGTTGAATAGCTGTTCCTCATAAATACATATAATGCTGTGCTTTTTGCTCCCCAGGATCTCTCTTATGCATTATTAGACGTTTGTTTAAGGTGTAGTCAGTCAGTTATTTAGTGTCCTGTCATTCAGACAGGGGGCAAAATACTGTTCTTTAAAAAAACAGAAATAACGGGGTAATTATTTACCCCCAGAACAACACTGGTCCGACTACAAGACTTTTAAAATGCATTAATTATTGGTGGAAGGGGTACATTTAACGTTTGTGTGAGGAGCTTTTTGTTGTCTCCAAGTGCAGGTGTAATACTGCACTGCACATTCGAGCATGAATGGCATTCAAAGATCTGCAGATATGGAGAAACCTTAACACACACCAAAACAGTACATGATACCTGGGCAGTCACAGTCCAGTGGCTGGAACTGGTCTGCTCCCACATAATTTGCCCAAAACACACAGATGCACATATTTCCTAAACGTAAATCTCCCTTCTGCGCATGTTTGGGACAATTTTTTCTTGATATGTTCAAATCAAACCAATCAGATGTGATTAAAAGGACATTCCAGACATTAATGTAAGGGTATTTACATACATTTCAGTATGTTGGAATTACAACACTTTTTATACACACACACTCCCTAATGTTTGGGATATTTGGCTTCACAGGTGTTTATAATTACTCAGGTGCTTCATTAGTGCAGGTATAAGATACCCAGGCTTGCTTCTAAGCTTTCAAACACCTTCGGAGTTTATGATGCTGAAGACTTTATGATGCTGAAGAACAAGAATAAAACCATTAGAGACATCAGCCAACATTGCTAAACTCGACTGTGTGGAATATCATTAAAAAGAAAGAACGCACTGGTGAGCTCATTATTCACAAAGGGACTAGCAAGCCAAAGAACACTTTTACCGCTGGTGGCAGAAGATTATACTCACTATAGTATAGACAAATACTCAATTATCTGGGTGTGCATCTGTCATAGACTACAATCAGAGGATGCAGAAGACTTTATGAACAGTAATATAGAGGCTAAGCAGAATGGCCAGATGTATAAAAGAATACTTACGAGTCTGCAGAATTCTGGGGGGATGTTATGGCTTGGACATGTATGGCTACCACATGTATTGGTGCACTTATCCTAATTGATGATGTAACTGCTAAAGGCAGTAGCACAATGTTTTCTGAGGCGTACAGGAACAGCAGCTCTGCTCTAGTTCCAGGCCTCATTGGGATCATTATCTTGCTGCAGGATGAAGTGCCGCCAAAACATACAGCTAATGCAACACAGGTGTTTTTCAAAGTAACTTGCGCATGTGCACCAAAGTCTGGAATGTGTACTTTAATCATGTCTGATGGGTTTGATTTGAATCTGTGGAGCAGAGGGGCATATCAAGCATGGAAGAATAAGCAAGGATGTCTTCTAATATGGTATGAAACTGCAGCTATTTGCAGATACAAGGTTCAGACAGACATGGCATGTATCCTATAGTACATGTAAGCGTCAAATTCCTATTAAGGTCAATCAATTGCCATACTGTGGTATGTTATACAATGCTAGGGATGTCCTGATCCAATTTTCTCATCCCCTGATTCGATCAGAGTACTTCATTAATGAGTATCGGCTGATAATAATCTGAGCATTAACCGTACAAACCGTACAATTCAGGGAAATAGTTTGCTAATTAATACTACAGTAAATTATGTTATAAAATAGTCAAGTCAAATATATTTGTATAAGCACTTTTTACAACTGTTGTTACAAAGCAGCTTTAAATAATCAGTCATTATTACAAGACAAAAAAAAAGGCTATAAACAAAGAGTTTAAGAGTTTAACATGGATTGTAACTGATCTCCTGCACACTGGTGATCTGTCGACCTGCTACTTTAAAATGCTGTTTAAAAGCAGTCTCATCAAATATTTTATTTTAAAAATGTGTACATAATACAAACTCTGGAGGCTCTGATGGCTCTTGTGAAATGCTAATCTGACATGTCAGATTAGTGTCATGTATACACTATGGCTGAGTCTCCCTATGACAATCATTATGAAGCGCACAACATGAGTCATAGAAATGTGGCTTCTCCACCCAAATGGTGAACTAAATTACACATGAAGTCATTTAGCCAGCATCTGAATATACACTCCCAGAGCACTTTATTAGAAGCACTATATGAATAGTGGGTAAGGCCTCCCTCTGCTCTTAAAACAGCTTCAGTTCATTGTGGCATGGTGTCCAAACATGGAAAGGCTGTGGTCCATTGTAATCATGTAATGGATTCAGAAATTTCTTGAAACATTCATGCTGTGAATCTCCCGTTCCACCACATCCCAAATGTGTTCTACTTGATTCAGATCCAGAGAATAGGAAAAGCATAGAAGAGCATTTTTAGGTTCATGAAACCAGTTTGAGACGACTTTGGCGACACAATAAATCATTACGCATAAATTTTGGACATGAAAGGAGACACCGGGTCTGTGGCACCTCTACCAGCCTGGACTGACCGGCTGGGTCCATAGATTTATACTGCTGCTGCCACTACTCAACTATCTGTTTGCCTTTGCACGTAAAATAGAATATTCACATTTGTTGATATTGCCACTCAATAGTAAATAACCTTGGGAATGGGAGAGGTGCTACATTATTATTAGTATTAGTATTCTGCATGTTACCTGAAGTCTTTAGTGATGCTGTCGTAGGTCTTTGGGTCTTTTAGTCGAGCTATCAGTGTGTCCGATGCATTCTTCACCAGTACAGGGCACTCAGGGTTCTCTGCTGCCAAAGACTTCTGCACCACTTCCAGATACTCTGCAGCAATATAGGTCCATATTATTCTGAGGCACTGTATATCAATTTGCAGTCGGTCTGAACTTGTAGCAGCTACATCTACATACAAACAGCCTCCTTTCCCATTAAAAGAAATTCATAGGATTCATGCACCGGGGAAACAAGAAAACAATGCAAGACCAATGTTAATTAAGGTTTAAACATACAATAATATTTAAATTGCTCATCTTACTGGTGAGATGAAAGAGACGCGCAAACTCAAACATGGAGCGCTGTACTATACTTTGACCACCGAATCGGAAAGGCTGAGCATGGTGTTTGCCACATAGACACAGCACTACCACAACTAACTAACAGGAAGATAAAGGGACAGTTGTTCATCTTCACATTTAAGCTGTAATTACTTTATTTTCCTGGAAAGTGGCTCTCCAGAAACGTTTTCTCTGGGAAAAGTCTGACGCCAAAGATACATATTAGTTTTTGCCCCAGGGCAGTCGGGCTGGCAGGCAGGAGGGAAGGCAGAAAGAAAGAAAGAAAGAAAGAAAACAAAACACACACACACACACATGCGCGCGCTAAAACTAGAGAATAAACACAGGAAATTTTATGGGCCAGTCTTACCTGCCAAGCTAAACAGAAACAGTACACTACAAAGACAAAGGAACATGCAAAGAACATCTGAAACAAGGTTATTAAATACACAAGTCAGGGCAAGGATCTAAGAACAAAAAGGTCCATTAATAATGCCCATGTTCTGAATGTGGGTACCTAGGCAAGGGGAGTAACTGTGTTTCAGCATTGGCAATACAATTTAGTCCAAAATGAGCTTAATCCATGATGTGGGAAACCGGTCTAGCCTGCATTGAGTCGCAACCATAACACATCGATGGGTCTGTTACCAAGGATGAGATATGGAGAGTAAACTGATCCACCGATTTCTACACTGTACCACTAAAGTTTCACTAGTCATATTAATTGTTTTTATTTTACCAATATTTTAATAATACGGTTCTGAGATAAGAAAATATTTTTAGATGTGTTATTCATTGTTTTATAATTTGGTATGTAAAAATATGAGCAATTAAGCAATAATACACAAGCGGGAATGCTAGAATGTGAGATATTGGCACTATGGTACTATGGTCGTAGATCAGTAGACTAGTGCCAACCTCTCACAATATATTGCATGAGCCTCAAGGGTATTATTGCTAAAATAGAAAAATAATAAAAGAAGTATATAAAACTATTTGTCTGTCGTTTGTTTATCAACAGCCAAAGCATTACAGTTACAGGTTCTTATTATTAACTCCACGGATCCCTTGTTTCGTATTCGCCCGCACTGTATTCAACTTATCCGTTCAGATTGGCTGATCTAATTCTGTGTCTGAAACCGTGAATGTACCCTACCTAACAACCAACCAACCTACCTATCTATCTATCTAGCAACATTTCTAATGAATATTGCTTTTTTTTTTTTAAACCCACAGTGTGGGATGCAGTGTAAATAACAGTGTGAAATCTCCAGCATTTACCATTTGTTTCATTTTATTTCATTTGTGATACTATAGTAACAAAATAAATGTAGCAAAGTGAATAATGTCAAATATGTTGGCAGTCTTTTACTCGTATAATCCTATACAAATGCACTGTTGCAAAGCATCTACATTCTGGATGCTCTACTACTTTTTAGTTGTGAAATCGTCCAAAGCAATGGACCTCATTCTGGTCATATCTTTACGACAAATGATGTAATTTTAAAGGTAAACAGAAGTTTCTGTCCAACACAAACCACTTGTGATCAGTCTAACCCTGTCTCTAAATTACATCCTCAATAGTTTCCACGGACACAGGTAAGTGCACAGGTTTAACACAACACCACACAACTCCATACTCCCACTTCCACCCACTTAACCAAAAGGTTTAAAAGACCATCATCTTTAAATGAAATACAGTTTCAAATTGTGATAGTAATGTGTAAAGTGAAAGTAGTAATAATGAAGTAATGTGAAATTGTGTGTGTTGGAACTCAAAACAATGCCAGTGTACGTTTTATAAGTGAAGACCTTAGTGTCCCAATAAAAGTCCAGCCCCTAAAGTCTAATTCCTATTCACAATCAATCCCTGTCTTTCTTGCGAAAAGTAAGGTGAACTAAAACGGTACTCTGTGCAGGTGAGTGTCAAAGTGTCCTACATGCATGATAAATACTTGATTCCACATTGTAACACAATAAAACGTGAGGAATTAATAGATTTTCCACTGTTGGGAACTTGTGTGCGGTAGAGTTAGATGTAGAAATGTACTGTACAGCTAATTGTCTGCATTTACCTGGGAAGTTCACTGTAGCATAGACAGGTGCGCTGGTAGCGATAGAAGCATGGACAAGGTGAGGGTATTTGAGTCGGAACCAAGCAGCAAGAGAGCCCGGGTAGGAGCCTCCAAATGCAACCCATTTGCTACTGGTAAGCCCACGTGATTCTGCGGTAACCGTGCGAAAGTGGGCGAGGTCAGCCAGCGCTTGCCGACTGCTTAGGAAACGCAGACCTTCCAGGCTCAAATCCCTAGGTAGGATAAAGATCACAGACATCAGATTCTCCAGCCTGAAGTGAAGCACAGTCTTATTACCGTATTTAATAAATAATAGAATCTAGGGGCATTTGATATTCATTTGAACAATGCAGATAAAACTGAAGAAATGTCTGTAAAACGTTCTTTGGTTTGCATCAACCATGCGTTCTGTTACTGTGCCCAAATAATTCAAATTTGGGTTCATCTGTTCAAAGCACATTGTTCCAGAAGTCCTGGTTTTTGCTTAAGACTTCTATAGTCTCTTTCTGATGCTGTACTTTAACATCAACAGTGGCAAGATCTATCTGTATGTCCAATGATGACATTTTTGGATTATTAGAGACCCCTTTACACACCTTGCGATCTGCCCTTAGGCTAAACTTGCTAGGACGGTCTGACCTGGCCATATTAGCAGTTAAATGTTCTCCACTTGTAAATTAATTCCTGGACAGATATTTTTAAATCCCTTCCCAGACTCCAATGCAACTACAACCTTCTTTCTGAAGGCCTCGGAGAGCTCTCTGGATATCTTTCACAATGATACCCCACTTACTGTGGTGTATCATTGTACTTAAGTGCTGAACCTGATTCTAGGCAATTTACTTGTGAGGGTGTCCAAACCTTCTCCTTACTACAAATTTGCATTTGTATGAATTACATTTTACTAATGACTCATAAGCCATTTCTTCAGTTTTATATGTTTAGTTACATATTACCTCAATCTCCCAATACTTTTCAAATAAAGATCAAATGTCCATCCCAATGATACATTTTTTGTTAAAGGCCTCTTTAAATTAAGATTAAGCATTGTGGACAACTGTTATTTCTTGCTCCTGGGCTCCCCCTACAGCTGTGTCGTGTAATTCACGCTTTAAGCCAACAGGGACATGTTTTTCTGAAGTTTTTATTCAGTTATCGCAAGCATCTTCCTGCCCTCCTCACCAAATTAACATAGTGCAGTAGCAGATGTGCCAGATACCTCCGATGGCTGAGACTCACACAACAAGGCCAGATCTTACAGTCTCAGACGACCTTTCAAATCTCAAGGATTGCAAAGAACTATTAAGCCTAGTTCTGGACTACAAAGCATTCTAAATGGAGATTCTCCACTAGAACTGGGCAATATGATGATATTTATCATATTGTGACAAATTTTGTTATTGTTATAACAATATGCTTTTCTAAGCATATTGAGGATACCGTTGGTGCTTAATAAACACTGATCTGCCTGGCTAGCATTGTGTAGAGTGATGAAGGCCACTAAGGGACTGAATCAGTGCTCAGATGTCTGCACCACCAAACCTATGTATGTGTGTGTGTGCGTGCGTGTGTATATATATATATATATATATATATATATATATATATATATATATATATATATACATACATACATACACACACACACGACAAATACAACTGGTTATGCAGTTCTTGTGAGAGGTCCCCCTATTTCAGGTCATCAACTTTTTGATATGTTGGTTTGGGAAATGCTCAGGTGTTTATCACCCGTGTGGAGTTTGTCCACTGATGTGCAGGGCAGTAGGTCCTCCAGGGTTGGGAACTACTGCTCTAATAAACTGAAAATAGAAACCATAGGCCACATTTCCAGCCACTGCTTAGTTTTGCTGTTTCAAAAAATGTATGTCATATTCTGTCTGTCAGTACAATTCCTTTATAAAGGTTTACATGTCATTTTTCTTTTTTTAGGAGTTTTGAGACATATGTATACACAGAATAACAGTTTAACATAATCAAAGTGTAAAATAATATGGTATTTGATCATGACAATGAGAAAATGTGATAGATGTGCAGGAGGCATTCTATGGTCAGACAAATCTTGCGAGTTTCATTAAGTTTACATAATTCTGAGGCACTTCTATTATACAAGACCTTACAACCAAGTAGCCTACTATTAAAGATAACTACAATACCCTATTCATAAAAGGTCACTGTAAATGTTAGCTACTTACTCCGTTGGGTGACTTTTGCCATAAAATCGGTGCTCCAGTAAAAGACATAAGGCACCAAACTTCTCTGCATAAGTCAGCCAAGTACCATACTGCATCCAGGCGGGGTTGGCTGGGCCCTCTCCACCAATCATCAGGAACACTGGACCCCCGGGTTTGTAGAAGCGGTCATTTACGAAATACCTCTGCACACACACAGGACAAATGTTCCTAAGAATGTAAGCATTTCCTGGTTTGTAACATGACCAGTAGTAGGTGGCCATATGTTCCTGTTAGCTTCAGTTTTCCAATTAATGTATAAAGTATCAGTTGGCTGTTAAGAGCTAGTTCTAATGCTAATGAAACTCAGCATGGTGCTTAAAGAAAAAGCAGCTACAGGTGAAGACCTTTCTACCCCTGACTGAATGTTCACTTATGACCAGGATCAGTGCACACTAATCAACCTCAAGAAAATGTAACCGTCTCAGCTGTACGGCTAATTTTAAAATGAGTGCCCATGGCTTTAATTAGCAATTCATTTAAAGCTAAATTGTCTTGATTTGATATGGTTATATGCTTGACATGAAGAGTAATACTGAAGTGTTTTCAATGATTCTGATAAAAGCATTCAGTACTGTGATTATTTCCAGTTCTCAACCACCATCACCATTTGTTTAATGTTACACTTGAGGCATCTCAGCACAACAGGCTAACTATAGAGATTTTGCTCCTTGCTTTCTCACCACTGCTGTGAATACAAATCCGTCTTTGCTCTCCCCCCTTTTGGACAGCTATAAATGCAAGCTGAGAGATACTGAACCGGCACTGAGAGGGAAGTAGAATTACAGGATTTTACACAAATACGGTCATAGGTCATCAACTGTTGGATATGTTGGTTTGGGGAATGCTCAGGTGTTATTATTAAGCTCAGGCAAAGTCATATGACTGGTCAGGTGTTTATCACCCGTGTGAAGTTTGTCCACTGACTGTCCCTGATGAAGCCTCCAGACAAATCCCCTTCAGAGGTCTACAGTCAAACTTTAAGCTAAATGCAAAAGCTGTGCACTTCATGACAATGCTTTCAGTAACGTCACTGCCATGCTCTCTGCATAATAGCATAGTACCCTATTTATGTCTACTTTACCTTACGCCTTATATTTGATTTTATTACTGTCTGTAGTTTAATTACATCTATACTTTTAACTTATGTTGTATATTTATATATTGTTTTTCTGTACGTCTTAATAGTAGTGTGCATGGGATCAGCAAAGTAAGACTGTCACTGTAGTGTAGTCCCACACTTCTGGCTCAATACTAAAATTTAAACCCTCATCAGTGTCTGAACAGCGAAGTACCGCTTCCAGGATGGTCTTGGGCTACGTTGCCATGACGAGGGTGAATCTCCAGTGAAAACTGTCCAGGCTTTAATCTGGGTCTGGGGAACTGTGTCCAAATGTTTACTAACACAAACACAAAGACCTCATTATTACAATATCAGTTTTTGAATCAAACAATAATCAATACTAAACTCTTCTAGTTTGTTTAAATGACAAACTGAAAGAACTGACAGCTAGTTGAACTGGGTTTAGTTCAAGATCGAGTAACTTTGAACACTTTTTGTAAGTGGAGTCTAAAGTTATGTTACTGCATATGAGACCCAGTTCAATGTTCCAGCTGGCAGCACTTTCAGTTCCTCACTAGAACAGCAATAAAGGCCAATTCTGCCAATTCTTCAAACATCCCCTGAGGAGGACTGATTAGAGTCTGTGCAGGAGGGAGTTAGCAGCTCAGCAGTAAATGACCTGACAGCACTGTCTCCACTATACAGAACGAGTCTTGGGTTAAGTGACTGGGTCAACTGGGTCTGTGGGAGCAGTTCGTGCTAGCTACCTGTTTCCAAACTCGACTGTCGGCTCCGTTGAAGTGGTCCAACCGCTGAACGAACCAGTTTTCATCCACTGCAGGTTCCGACCTGGAAACAGAGGCACTGCCGAATGTCCGGAACCTGGAGAAACGTGCTTCTCCCGGGACGCAAAGAACACAGGTCCAAATGAAACCTGCTCGAAAAATGGCAAAGAAGTTTTGCAGCACTTTAGACGAAAAAGCCATCTTCCGTTTTTTCCGTCATACTCTGGCATGTGATAAAGCTCTGCTGTGCGATGTCTTATTTCTTCTCCCTACGGCGCCACATTTCAAAATAAAAGCCTCACAGACAAACGCAGTCGTAGTCAGGGCTACTTTAAATGTTGCTGTGATTTTTGAAGATTTTCACTTTTATTCAAATATTGCTATAAATAATAATAACAGTTGCTTTAACTATTATTATTATTGATCTATATTAAAAAAGATATCTATAGTAACTTTTTTAAACAATTGAATCTTTTTTAATGGGGTCATTCGTTTTATTTGCTAGCTGTTCTTTTTTAATCTGTAGTTTTTGTTATCATTGCTTCTTTTTATTTTATTTTTTTAAGGAAATGTTTTTGTTCTTTTCATCCTTTATAGATTTATCTTTGTTTGTCTGGTTTATTTTTAATTGCTTCTTTTTATAAGTGGACATAATTTTTTGTCTTTTTTATTTCTGTATTTGGTTTTATTTATCATTGCTCCTTTTTAAATGGTCATTTCTATTGCTCGCTGTTCTTTTTAATGGAGTCATTCTTGGGTTTTCCCAAAAAAGGCTATGAGGCAAAGTGGGTTGGTGTTGATGCAGTGTTACAAAAACTTTTCTTTTTTTTTTTTTAGATATTTACTGTTCATGAACCTTCTACTGGTTATTGTGAACCTCAAACGTGGAGAAAACAGCTAGAGATGTCAGACCTTTTTGCTAAGAGTGATAAAACCTGTTTTCCAGACCCAGATTAACTTTTAGTCTAGAAGGAGTTTAAACCAAGTCCCATATTAGATAGATCTGATGAGTTTTTGACATCCAATCATCTCTTATTATCATTGCAATTTTGTTTTTGTGTTGCCTAGGCAACTAAAGGGCAGTTCCCATTGCTGTTTTTCATGTGGGATAACTTTGCTCTTTAAGTCAATTCAATAATAAATAATAAAAGTTTGCTGACTTTTATTTTGTCTAAGAACATTTTGAAGAAAGGGCTGTGACTGCAGGCTACATCGCGATTGTGACGTCACGCCAAATGACGTCAACAAGGACGTCTCCTTTGAAAAGGCGCGGTGCTCCCTCGGTTAGAATTCAGCAGCTGCCGATTGTGACGTCACCGCGGCTTCTATATAAAGGCAGTTCCCCCTCATTGGCTCAGTTAGGATTCAACAGCTTGAGAGAAGGATGTCCCCTATGTTTATGTGGACAGTGATTGTATTTGATTGACAGTTTTATCTAGAGCCACAGCCATTAGAACCATGGCATGTTCTAGATCTTCTGCTTATCTCAGACAGGATAGGTAAGAACCATTTACTACTCTAATTACACCATTTACTGCCCGAATTATTCTACCATTTACTTCCCGAATTACACCATTTACTGCCCAAATTACACCATTTACTGCCCAAATTATACTATTTACTGCCTGAATTACACCATTTACTGCCTGAATTGTACTATTTACTGCCTGAATTACACCACCATTTACTGCCCAAATTACACCATTTACTGCCTGAATTATACTATTTACTGCCTGAATTACACCACCATTTACTGCCCGAATGAAACTACCATTTACTAACCTAACTAATTTACTTACTGGCTGAATTATATATATTTATTGCCCGAATTACACCATTTACTGCCCAAATTACACTATTTACTGCCCAAATTATAATACTGTTTAATGCCCGAATTACACCATTTACTGCCCAAATTACACCATTTACTGCCCAAATTACACCATTTACTGCCTGAATTATACTATTTACTGCCCGAATGAAACTACCATTTACTAACCTAACTAATTTACTTACTGGCTGAATTATATATATTTATTGCCCGAATTACATCATTTACTGAATTACCCCCAAACAGTTTCAGCTGGGTTAAAAAGGAGCGACGCACTCGCTTTCTCTCTCCACACTAAACCTTCATCAGGGGCTGAAGTGGAGCTAAATTAAACAGTAGATTACCTTCAGTATCAGCAGCTCTCCCAGCTCTCTTCAGCAGAACTGAATTAACCTCCTGGGGGTGCACTAGCCATGTTTGGAATAGAGACAAAGGATTAGGTTGTTTCAGGGTTGTTTAATCTGTGCTAATGAACAGAGCTTAATGAACTGCAATGACCTGTATTAGACATGATGTTAGGATTAAATACAAAAGTAAAGACAAAATGACCTGTGTTAATAACTTTCACCTCTACTTTCCATCTACAGGACAACAATGACAACCAACGAAATCCTGGAATCTTTGGGCTTCAATGTTTTGGCCAACATTGGTCAAGGGAGTTTTGGCACGGTTAAGCTGGCCAAATCCAAGAGGTTCGAAAAGCAGGTGGCCATTAAAGTATTGGACCTCAGGCTGGCCACACCTTCCTTTGTTCGTAAATTTCTGCCCCGGGAGATCGCCATTCTCCGAAGAATAAGACATCCTCACATTATTCAGGTGCATGAAATTTTTAAGGTGCCTTCCAAACAAGTTTACATCGTGATGGAGGCTGCCGTCATGGATCTCCAAGAAAAGCTGCAGCAGAGCTGCTACATCCGCAGCTCCCAGGCTAAAAAGTGGTTCTCCCAGCTCCTCAGCGCTGTAGTTTATCTGCACCAGCAGGACATTGTCCACCGAGACCTGAAATGTGAAAATGTCCTGCTGACTGCCGAGAACCAAGTTAAACTGACAGACTTTGGTTTTGGACGCTTTTCAAGAGGCTTCCCTCAACTAAGCGAGACGTATTGTTGCACTCGTCAATACGCTGCACCTGAGGTGCTCATGCGGAAACCCTATGATCCCAAAAAGAGTGACGTTTGGAGCCTAGGCGTCATTCTGTATGCCATGGTCACCGGGTCCATGCCCTTTAAATATCTAGGTTGCAGGCGTCTCCTACAAGCCCAGAGCAAACCCTTGGTTTATCCATGTTGCATCAAAGTGCAGAAGCAGTGTCGTAACCTCATCTCCTACATGCTGCACTTCGATCCTGCCACCCGGCCTACAGCGACAGAGGTGGCACAGCACCCTTGGCTGCAGCCGAGGCAAAAATGGTAAGTAAACCATTGTGCATAAACTCATGTATCAAAGTCTAGGTATATATATATATATATATATATATATATATATATGATAAAATCCAGTTCTGATTTTAATCTGATTTTCATTTATATTTATGTTCAACAGCAGCAGACGTCTGGGGTTGTGGGTTCGATCCTTGGGGTGCTTTAAGAAAGAAAAGGAAAAGAACGTAAGTCGTAGAACACTCCTCACAACACACCCAATTCTTCAAGACTTCCAACACTTCCGTTAGATTTCTACATAATTAAACAGTTCAGTCGTTGTGTTCAGTCGCGTTCAGTTGAAACCTCGCTGTTCAGGTTTCATCAGTAAATGTGGGCTTTGTATAGATGTTCTATAATGATCTTCTCTTTTCCACGTTAGGTTGAAGAAGAGGGCAGTCCCAGCAGAGAACCACACGCCTCCACCAGTGGAAAAACTCCCCCACCTTGTCCCCTGGAGGAAGAGTCTCCGTCTTCTTCCACTTTGAGCGGAGAGGTAGACGCACCCTCGCCTCAAGGCTTCAAATGCGAGTCTGTGGTGCCTGAGCTGGATGACGACAGCAGTGGAGCTGGTGCAAGTGTGACTTGCCCAAACGTAGAGGTTGTAGGGGAGGAGCACGGCTGCTGTAGCTGTAGTGCACTTTGTGCTGCAGTTAAGGCTCATGTTGTTGCACCGATTCTCAGAGCCTCTCGTTCACTTCGGGAGAGGGTGAGGAAGTGTTTCAGGAGGAACTCTGTGGTGCACGTCTCCTCTTCTACTTCTCAGCAGGATGCTCGTCATTCTGTCTCTACATGCGCTCCTGCTTCTTCGTCTTCTGAGCAGAGACAGGAGGATGTGTCAGATGTCCTGACACTCTCTGGGGAGGTGGTGGAGGAAGAAGAGCCCACTGTGAGGCAGGGAGCCAGGAAGCCGAGATTCCCCAAGTTTAAGGTATGAGGGATGGTGACAGCCCCAGATTTTAATGTCCGTTTTAAATATCTGAAATGTTTCAGTTGGTCAATCTGTGTGATTTTATTTTATTTTTCTTCCTCCAGCAGATCCTGAAGAAGAAAAGGGTACATCCTTTGTAGACTTCTAGCACGGCTACCGCTAACAACACACTGGCTGGGTTTGATTCTGAAGAGAAAGTCCCGCTCCATGGGCTGGTTTTGAGCCAGAAGCTGCTCTCACACAGCCCACAGTGATGCAGGAAACCAGGAGACCGAGACTTCGGCTCCTCCTTCAGATGATCCAAACTGAAGTTCAGCTTTAAGGTAAGTAGAAGTTTTACAAGATTACCACTTTCAACTGCATTGATAAACAATACAGTACAGTTGATGCCTCCTAGAGAGGGAACCTCTCACTAGACCTATAGTGTACACACACACACTCAGAGGCAGGTGCATGAAGAGTGCTTTAGGAAACATTTACCAGTAAAGAAATGATCAGACTCATCTTCAGTATTACTCCAGTGTTGCACCATTGAATTACTCACATGCCTGACTTGTCCTGTGTGTTATAGGCAGGTGTGTTGTGGTAGCTGTTGAAGATCAGGATGGGGAAAGCGGTTCTCATTGAGACGTCAACCCACTCCAGCTGATGGAGGAAGAGTCTCAGTCTTCTTCCTCTAGGAGAGGAGAGGTAGACGCACTCTTGTCTCAAGGCTTCAGATGCGAGTCTGTGGGCCTGAGCTGGATGACGACAGCAGTGGAGCTGGTGCAAGTGTAACTTGCCCAAGCGTAGAGGTTGTGGGGGAGGAGCACGGCTGCTGTAGCTGTAGTCCATGTTGTTGCACCGATTCTCAGAGCCTCTCGTTCACTTCGGGAGAGGGAGAGGAAGTGTTTCAGGAGGAACTCTGTGTTGCACGTCTCCTCTCCTACTTCTAGGCAGGATGCTTGTTATTCTGCTGTCTCTACAGAAGCTCCTGCTTCTTCGTCGTCTGAGCAGAGACAGGAGGATGTGACTGCAGACGTCCTGACGCTCCCTGGGCAGGTGGTGGAGGAAGAACCTGTCCTCACTCAGCCCACAGTGATGCTGGAAACCAGCAGACGAGACTCTGGCTCGCTCTTCAAATTATCCAAACCGAGGTTCAACTAAGATGGTAAGAATTTATCTCTGGAATATTTGAATTGCTTCTGAATAATTCTTCAGTTTCAGGAACAGATCAGGAGTGGGCTTCAAGGAAGGGGGGGGGGGGGGGGGGGGTTTGGAAGGGAGGAGCGATTGGGAGGAAGGAGCCTGGAGGGGAAGACCGACCGGGAGGAAGGAGCCTGGAGGGGAAGAGCGACTGGGAGGAAAGAGCCTGGAGGGGGAGAGCGACCGGGAGGAAGGAGCCTGGAGGGGGAGAGCGACCGGGAGGAAAGAGCCTGGAGGGGGAGAGCGACCGGGAGGAAGGAGCCTGGAGGGGGAGAGCGACCGGGAGGAAGGAGCCTGGAGGGGAAGAGCGACCGGGAGGAAAGAGCCTGGAGGGGGAGAGCGACCGGGAGGAAGGAGCCTGGAGGGGGAGAGCGACCGGGAGGAAGGAGCCTGGAGGGGGAGAGCGACCGGGAGGAAGGAATCTGGAGGGGGAGAGCGACCAGGAGGAAGGAGCCTGGAGGGGAGGAGCGATCGGGAGGAAGGAGCCTGGAGGAGTCTGGATAGATGTGCAGTGTTGGTCTTTCAGTGTGAATAATAAAACTTGCTCTGCATTACTGATGTGTTCTGGATGTTTCTTTTTCATACTCAAAGTAAAACCTAGATCTGAACTCTATCTTAGTGAAACACTAAGTTGAGTCTTTAAACCTTTTAAAGCATTAGTCCAGGTTTAAGTTTAGTCTTGCTGCTCTCAGAACTGACCCAGTCTTTAAAACTAAAGGAATTAATAATTTCTCAAAAATAAATGAACATTAATGTAATCTTACACTAAACATTATTGATCAAATAAAGCTACGTCAAACTGAGGCTTCATAGAAACAATAAAATAGGTCAGATTTGTTATTCTTACAAATGTGTCTAATCAACATTTTCATGCATAAATTAGGAAAAAATCAATTAGGATGTTTTTCTCCAGAACATTCTCCTTTCAGGCTAAAACAAAACCCAATTCATTTTATGTAAGTGAGATCTTGTGTCCACTCACAGTCAGTGTGCATTTGAGTGTTCAGTCCCTGTGAGAACCCTGCTTCTGTTTGAAGCACTTTTACACTGAAAATCACTGAAACAGAAACTAATGAAAGTGACTCTGATGAGGACTAGATTGTGAAAACACTGTATAGTGGGGTAGAGCTAAACAACACAGACACATGGGCTGGTCTGCACAGAACCTTGTGATGAAGTAGACAGATGCAGAAGGCATTATGTTGGTGGAGCGGGTGGGAGGGGTGGACACAAACGCCCCTGGTTGATGGTAGATGTTGTGGGCGGGAGTGACCGTACACAGCTCTATCTGCAGAAACACCAATAACAACCATCTTGTGAAATCACGTCCAGCATTTAATTTGTTTAGATGATTTTACTTGGTTTTATTTTCATCCTTTAAAACAAAACAAAACAAAAAACACTCAGAATTTGTTTAGAAATGGGCTGAGGTCCACCTTCTCAGGGGTGTTGGTCCACCTATTTGGCTCCGGAGTTTAAAAGGCCGCCAGCCAGCTTCTCAGCCAGCTAGCATAGCCTACTTACTCCTGTTTCTCTGCACTCTAAAAAGATCAAACTGATGTACTTAATTGATTGTTTAAACAGCTTTCTGATCAGTACCTGGAAACTACATACACAGGTAGTTCTTGAGCCTTTGAACCTTGGTTGTCAGGTTTCCAGAATCCAGCTCCAGTAAAAAAGAGAAAAGAGAAAAAACCCAGAACTGTATTTGAGATTTCTGGGGTCTCTCAGATCCAAGGCATAGGTTAGTCCCAACAAATAGCAACAAGCAACTCTTCATGTAAATTGATGGGAGCATCAGCAGGATCCTGCAGACATTGGAAAGTCATTGTTAGAGCTTATTGTCAGCATGCAGGTTGCAAGACAGACCCATTTTCATGTCCATTTTTGTTCAAACCATGTAAATGTTTCTTTAGCATGACCATGTGCTTTAAAGTCTAATTGCATACCTAAAAAGGTACATTACATTTGTGGTTATGTTGGACAGGTATTTACTCTTAAGTTTGAATGTATGGATCTGCGCTGAATGTGGACTTGTTTCTAACTACATTGGCAGTACATTCTCATCCTATCATTGAAATCTTTTAAAATCACACTGTTTAAACACAGAACAATATCGCCCAGATTTAGCTATGATCTGGGATTGCTGCAGGTAGTCAGGTCCAGGTTCATCAACATTATTATGTGCCCAAAGAACGGGGGTCAGCTGACTACCTGAATATATTGAACGTCCAGGTTTTCCCACCAATGGCACAGACATATTCCAAGAAGACAATGCCAGGATTAAACAGGCTCAAATTGTGAGAGTAGTTCAGGCAGCATGAGACATAATTTTTACGCATGGATTTGCCTCCACAGAGTCCAGACCTGAACCCTGTTCAGACTCTTTAGAATGGGCTGGAGAAGACTTGTGGTCCAAATCTCCCATCATCAATACAAGATCTGAGGGAAAAAATGAATGCATCTCTGGACAGAAATAAATGTTGTGACATTGCAGAAGCTTGTGGAAATGATGCCATTGCAAATGCATGCCATAATCAAAGCTATTTCAGACTCTCTCAGGAGCAAGTATTAATGCTGTGAAACAGCACACAACATAGGGAGTATGGAGCGATTTGGGATTAAACCTCTGTTTATCTCACGCTACATGTGATTTTGTCTCTCTACGGCCAGCTGTGATCATGCAGCCATTTTGCTATTTGTCTGGATGGGGATCTTTTCAAAAACGGATGAGGGAAAATATACAAAATACAACCTTTTCAATGTTTGCGTTGGGATCCTTGTTTTCACATTTACATATTTAATCATCCTGGAACACAGTAATAAAGAGAGAACATTTCCCATGTCTGTTTTATCCTGGTTCTGCTTCTTTACTAGTGATACTGGCTGTGTAAAACAAATGTAGAATATATTAAACATGCTTGATGAGTGCAAAAAAGTCATGATCTAGACATTCTCTAGTATTCCACAAAACAACAACAACAACAACAACAGTAATAGGACACTCCTCCTAAGAAAATATGTAAAATTCTTCATTAAGTTATTCAGTAATTCACACGCAGCAGACAGTGGGGAGTTAACTGTACTATGACTTAATAAAGACCCATAATTCACTGTTTAATAGTATTTTTATTTGACTATTTATTAGTCTTCTCTGTGAACAGCATAGAACGGCGTCAACTTAACTTCACTGCTTGCATTCAGTTATTTTAGCTGGGTTACTGCACTGAGACACGCAAGCCTGATGCTCTAAACACAGCAGCATTTATTACGGACTCCATTCACTTAAAAGTAAGGTGAAATACACAGAGCAGGATAAACTGCTCTACCATCTCCAACTACCATTGCAGAAAGACTGGAAACCAGTCTTCATCTTCTCTCCCTCACCCTCCTTAACGTGAACCCCACGCTTCCCCACGTACCTCTAGACCTGTGTTCCCAAGCAAAGGCAAGAATCCATAAACAGCCACGATGTTTCCACCAGCAGGACCGGGACATTGTAGAAAGTAGCTAGTTAAGCTATTTAACTATTTAGGTACCGCGAACTGGCTCCGACAGTATTAAAAAAGGAATTACAGCCCATCAAGTTGTGTATGCACATCAATATTAAATGGATATGGTCACAATGATACCCCACTACTTACCCCAAATCCTCTCTAAGGATAGTTTAATCATCTGCAGCTGAAGTGCTGCACCTGACTCTAGTTAATTTAAGTAGTAATAAATGTGAGGGTGTCCCAACCTTCACTTCACTCAGTGTCACATAACTTCCTTTTCCTTAGTGGAGCAGATAGATGCTGACGTTTTCAGGGTGCTCCCGTGTCTGTGTTACCTTCTGGCTCTCTCCTTTTTATTAGGCTGTTACAGTCAGACCTGCCAGAGTCGTCAGACACATTCTGATACTGCCCAACATTCTCTGCTCTCCATAAAATTCCTCTCAGAACTAACTCTCTCTTTTTACCTTCTGGCCACCCAGCCCGACCTGCTGGAAGATTGCCCACTGAGGTCCCCTCTACCTGCGTCAAACAAGCTGCCACCTACCGGTCCAACCAGCAGGCCCCCCACCCACCACCACCCATAGCAGACCAGCGACTCACCCGCCTACCACTGCTACCTGTTTAATGACCATGTTAAAACCTAAATGGACTCGTAACTATCTGCCACTATTAATACCACCATTATTAACTATCTGTTATACCTGGTTTGGTAATTATCATTAATGTTTAAATAGTTCTGACCAGAGGAGGATGGGTCCCCCTTGTGAGTCTTGGTTCCTCCCAAGGTTTCTTCCTCCAGCTCTGAGGGAGTTTTTCCTTGCCACTGTCGCCGTTGACTTGCTCACTGGGGGTCTTTGATCCATCATGTCTTACGTTATTTTCTTCTTTCTTCTTTGTCTCTGTCTTTTATTAATCACTATTTATGTAAAGCTGCTTTGTGACGACAACAGTTGTAAAAAGCAATATACAAATAAATCTGACTTCACTTGAAATCTGATATGACTGGTCAGGTGTTTATCACCCGTGTGAAGTTTGTCCACTGACTGTCCCTGATGAAGCCTCCAGACAAATCCCCTTCAGAGGTCTACAGTCAAACTTTAAGCTAAATGCAAAAGCTGTGCACTTCATGACAATGCTTTCAGTAACGTCACTGCCATGCTCTCTGCATAATAGCATAGTACCCTATTTATGTCTACTTTACCTTACGCCTTATATTTGATTTTATTACTGTCTGTAGTTTAATTACATCTATACTTTTAACTTATGTTGTATATTTATATATTGTTTTTCTGTACGTCTTAATAGTAGTGTGCATGGGATCAGCAAAGTAAGACTGTCACTGTAGTGTAGTCCCACACTTCTGGCTCAATACTAAAATTTAAACCCTCATCAGTGTCTGAACACCGAAGTACCGCTTCCAGGATGGTCTTGGGCTACGTTGCCATGACGAGGGTGAATCTCCAGTGAAAACTGTCCAGGCTTTAATCTGGGTCTGGGGAACTGTGTCCAAATGTTTACTAACACAAACACAAAGACCTCATTATTACAATATCAGTTTTTGAATCAAACAATAATCAATACTAAACTCTTCTAGTTTGTTTAAATGACAAACTGAAAGAACTGACAGCTAGTTGAACTGGGTTTAGTTCAAGATCGAGTAACTTTGAACACTTTTTGTAAGTGGAGTCTAAAGTTATGTTACTGCATATGAGACCCAGTTCAATGTTCCAGCTGGCAGCACTTTCAGTTCCTCACTAGAACAGCAATAAAGGCCAATTCTGCCAATTCTTCAAACATCCTCTGAGGAGGACTGATTAGAGTCTGTGCAGGAGGGAGTTAGCAGCTCAGCAGTAAATGACCTGACAGCACTGTCTCCACTATACAGAACGAGTCTTGGGTTAAGTGACTGGGTCAACTGGGTCTGTGGGAGCAGTTCGTGCTAGCTACCTGTTTCCAAACTCGACTGTCGGCTCCGTTGAAGTGGTCCAACCGCTGAACGAACCAGTTTTCATCCACTGCAGGTTCCGACCTGGAAACAGAGGCACTGCCGAATGTCCGGAACCTGGAGAAACGTGCTTCTCCCGGGACGCAAAGAACACAGGTCCAAATGAAACCTGCTCGAAAAATGGCAAAGAAGTTTTGCAGCACTTTAGACGAAAAAGCCATCTTCCGTTTTTTCCGTCATACTCTGACATGTGATAAAGCTCTGCTGTGCGATGTCTTATTTCTTCTCCCTACGGCGCCACATTTCAAAATAAAAGCCTCACAGACAAACGCAGTCGTAGTCAGGGCTACTTTAAATGTTGCTGTGATTTTTGAAGATTTTCACTTTTATTCAAATATTGCTATAAATAATAATAACAGTTGCTTTAACTATTATTATTATTGATCTATATTAAAAAAGATATCTATAGTAACTTTTTTAAACAATTGAATCTTTTTTAATGGGGACATTCGTTTTATTTGCTAGCTGTTCTTTTTTAATCTGTAGTTTTTGTTATCATTGCTTCTTTTTATTTTATTTTTTTAAGGAAATGTTTTTGTTCTTTTCATCCTTTATAGATTTATCTTTGTTTGTCTGGTTTATTTTTAATTGCTTCTTTTTATAAGTGGACATAATTTTTTGTCTTTTTTATTTCTGTATTTGGTTTTATTTATCATTGCTCCTTTTTAAATGGTCATTTCTATTGCTCGCTGTTCTTTTTAATGGAGTCATTCTTGGGTTTTCCCAAAAAAGGCTATGAGGCAAAGTGGGTTGGTGTTGATGCAGTGTTACAAAAACTTTTCTTTTTTTTTTTTTAGATATTTACTGTTCATGAACCTTCTACTGGTTATTGTGAACCTCAAACGTGGAGAAAACAGCTAGAGATGTCAGACCTTTTTGCTAAGAGTGATAAAACCTGTTTTCCAGACCCAGATTAACTTTTAGTCTAGAAGGAGTTTAAACCAAGTCCCATATTAGATAGATCTGATGAGTTTTTGACATCCAATCATCTCTTATTATCATTGCAATTTTGTTTTTGTGTTGCCTAGGCAACTAAAGGGCAGTTCCCATTGCTGTTTTTCATGTGGGATAACTTTGCTCTTTAAGTCAATTCAATAATAAATAATAAAAGTTTGCTGACTTTTATTTTGTCTAAGAACATTTTGAAGAAAGGGCTGTGACTGCAGGCTACATCGCGATTGTGACGTCACGCCAAATGACGTCAACAAGGACGTCTCCTTTGAAAAGGCGCGGTGCTCCCTCGGTTAGAATTCAGCAGCTGCCGATTGTGACGTCACCGCGGCTTCTATATAAAGGCAGTTCCCCCTCATTGGCTCAGTTAGGATTCAACAGCTTGAGAGAAGGATGTCCCCTATGTTTATGTGGACAGTGATTGTATTTGATTGACAGTTTTATCTAGAGCCACAGCCATTAGAACCATGGCATGTTCTAGATCTTCTGCTTATCTCAGACAGGATAGGTAAGAACCATTTACTACTCTAATTACACCATTTACTGCCCGAATTATTCTACCATTTACTTCCCGAATTACACCATTTACTGCCCAAATTACACCATTTACTGCCCAAATTATACTATTTACTGCCTGAATTACACCATTTACTGCCTGAATTGTACTATTTACTGCCTGAATTACACCACCATTTACTGCCCAAATTACACCATTTACTGCCTGAATTATACTATTTACTGCCTGAATTACACCACCATTTACTGCCCGAATGAAACTACCATTTACTAACCTAACTAATTTACTTACTGGCTGAATTATATATATTTATTGCCCGAATTACACCATTTACTGCCCAAATTACACTATTTACTGCCCAAATTATAATACTGTTTAATGCCCGAATTACACCATTTACTGCCCAAATTACACCATTTACTGCCCAAATTACACCATTTACTGCCTGAATTATACTATTTACTGCCCGAATGAAACTACCATTTACTAACCTAACTAATTTACTTACTGGCTGAATTATATATATTTATTGCCCGAATTACATCATTTACTGAATTACCCCCAAACAGTTTCAGCTGGGTTAAAAAGGAGCGACGCACTCGCTTTCTCTCTCCACACTAAACCTTCATCAGGGGCTGAAGTGGAGCTAAATTAAACAGTAGATTACCTTCAGTATCAGCAGCTCTCCCAGCTCTCTTCAGCAGAACTGAATTAACCTCCTGGGGGTGCACTAGCCATGTTTGGAATAGAGACAAAGGATTAGGTTGTTTCAGGGTTGTTTAATCTGTGCTAATGAACAGAGCTTAATGAACTGCAATGACCTGTATTAGACATGATGTTAGGATTAAATACAAAAGTAAAGACAAAATGACCTGTGTTAATAACTTTCACCTCTACTTTCCATCTACAGGACAACAATGACAACCAACGAAATCCTGGAATCTTTGGGCTTCAATGTTTTGGCCAACATTGGTCAAGGGAGTTTTGGCACGGTTAAGCTGGCCAAATCCAAGAGGTTCGAAAAGCAGGTGGCCATTAAAGTATTGGACCTCAGGCTGGCCACACCTTCCTTTGTTCGTAAATTTCTGCCCCGGGAGATCGCCATTCTCCGAAGAATAAGACATCCTCACATTATTCAGGTGCATGAAATTTTTAAGGTGCCTTCCAAACAAGTTTACATCGTGATGGAGGCTGCCGTCATGGATCTCCAAGAAAAGCTGCAGCAGAGCTGCTACATCCGCAGCTCCCAGGCTAAAAAGTGGTTCTCCCAGCTCCTCAGCGCTGTAGTTTATCTGCACCAGCAGGACATTGTCCACCGAGACCTGAAATGTGAAAATGTCCTGCTGACTGCCGAGAACCAAGTTAAACTGACAGACTTTGGTTTTGGACGCTTTTCAAGAGGCTTCCCTCAACTAAGCGAGACGTATTGTTGCACTCGTCAATACGCTGCACCTGAGGTGCTCATGCGGAAACCCTATGATCCCAAAAAGAGTGACGTTTGGAGCCTAGGCGTCATTCTGTATGCCATGGTCACCGGGTCCATGCCCTTTAAATATCTAGGTTGCAGGCGTCTCCTACAAGCCCAGAGCAAACCCTTGGTTTATCCATGTTGCATCAAAGTGCAGAAGCAGTGTCGTAACCTCATCTCCTACATGCTGCACTTCGATCCTGCCACCCGGCCTACAGCGACAGAGGTGGCACAGCACCCTTGGCTGCAGCCGAGGCAAAAATGGTAAGTAAACCATTGTGCATAAACTCATGTATCAAAGTCTAGGTATATATATATATATATATATATATATATATATATATATATATATATGATAAAATCCAGTTCTGATTTTAATCTGATTTTCATTTATATTTATGTTCAACAGCAGCAGACGTCTGGGGTTGTGGGTTCGATCCTTGGGGTGCTTTAAGAAAGAAAAGGAAAAGAACGTAAGTCGTAGAACACTCCTCACAACACACCCAATTCTTCAAGACTTCCAACACTTCCGTTAGATTTCTACATAATTAAACAGTTCAGTCGTTGTGTTCAGTCGCGTTCAGTTGAAACCTCGCTGTTCAGGTTTCATCAGTAAATGTGGGCTTTGTATAGATGTTCTATAATGATCTTCTCTTTTCCACGTTAGGTTGAAGAAGAGGGCAGTCCCAGCAGAGAACCACACGCCTCCACCAGTGGAAAAACTCCCCCACCTTGTCCCCTGGAGGAAGAGTCTCCGTCTTCTTCCACTTTGAGCGGAGAGGTAGACGCACCCTCGCCTCAAGGCTTCAAATGCGAGTCTGTGGTGCCTGAGCTGGATGACGACAGCAGTGGAGCTGGTGCAAGTGTGACTTGCCCAAACGTAGAGGTTGTAGGGGAGGAGCACGGCTGCTGTAGCTGTAGTGCACTTTGTGCTGCAGTTAAGGCTCATGTTGTTGCACCGATTCTCAGAGCCTCTCGTTCACTTCGGGAGAGGGTGAGGAAGTGTTTCAGGAGGAACTCTGTGGTGCACGTCTCCTCTCCTACTTCTCAGCAGGATGCTCGTCATTCTGTCTCTACATGCGCTCCTGCTTCTTCGTCTTCTGAGCAGAGACAGGAGGATGTGTCAGATGTCCTGACACTCTCTGGGGAGGTGGTGGAGGAAGAAGAGCCCACTGTGAGGCAGGGAGCCAGGAAGCCGAGATTCCCCAAGTTTAAGGTATGAGGGATGGTGACAGCCCCAGATTTTAATGTCCGTTTTAAATATCTGAAATGTTTCAGTTGGTCAATCTGTGTGATTTTATTTTATTTTTCTTCCTCCAGCAGATCCTGAAGAAGAAAAGGGTACATCCTTTGTAGACTTCTAGCACGGCTACCGCTAACAACACACTGGCTGGGTTTGATTCTGAAGAGAAAGTCCCGCTCCATGGGCTGGTTTTGAGCCAGAAGCTGCTCTCACACAGCCCACAGTGATGCAGGAAACCAGGAGACCGAGACTTCGGCTCCTCCTTCAGATGATCCAAACTGAAGTTCAGCTTTAAGGTAAGTAGAAGTTTTACAAGATTACCACTTTCAACTGCATTGATAAACAATACAGTACAGTTGATGCCTCCTAGAGAGGGAACCTCTCACTAGACCTATAGTGTACACACACACACTCAGAGGCAGGTGCATGAAGAGTGCTTTAGGAAACATTTACCAGTAAAGAAATGATCAGACTCATCTTCAGTATTACTCCAGTGTTGCACCATTGAATTACTCACATGCCTGACTTGTCCTGTGTGTTATAGGCAGGTGTGTTGTGGTAGCTGTTGAAGATCAGGATGGGGAAAGCGGTTCTCATTGAGACGTCAACCCACTCCAGCTGATGGAGGAAGAGTCTCAGTCTTCTTCCTCTAGGAGAGGAGAGGTAGACGCACTCTTGTCTCAAGGCTTCAGATGCGAGTCTGTGGGCCTGAGCTGGATGACGACAGCAGTGGAGCTGGTGCAAGTGTAACTTGCCCAAGCGTAGAGGTTGTGGGGGAGGAGCACGGCTGCTGTAGCTGTAGTCCATGTTGTTGCACCGATTCTCAGAGCCTCTCGTTCACTTCGGGAGAGGGAGAGGAAGTGTTTCAGGAGGAACTCTGTGTTGCACGTCTCCTCTCCTACTTCTAGGCAGGATGCTTGTTATTCTGCTGTCTCTACAGAAGCTCCTGCTTCTTCGTCGTCTGAGCAGAGACAGGAGGATGTGACTGCAGACGTCCTGACGCTCCCTGGGCAGGTGGTGGAGGAAGAACCTGTCCTCACTCAGCCCACAGTGATGCTGGAAACCAGCAGACGAGACTCTGGCTCGCTCTTCAAATTATCCAAACCGAGGTTCAACTAAGATGGTAAGAATTTATCTCTGGAATATTTGAATTGCTTCTGAATAATTCTTCAGTTTCAGGAACAGATCAGGAGTGGGCTTCAAGGAAGGGGGGGGGGGGGGGGGGGGTTTGGAAGGGAGGAGCGATTGGGAGGAAGGAGCCTGGAGGGGAAGACCGACCGGGAGGAAGGAGCCTGGAGGGGAAGAGCGACTGGGAGGAAAGAGCCTGGAGGGGGAGAGCGACCGGGAGGAAGGAGCCTGGAGGGGAAGAGCGACCGGGAGGAAAGAGCCTGGAGGGGGAGAGCGACCGGGAGGAAGGAGCCTGGAGGGGGAGAGCGACCGGGAGGAAGGAGCCTGGAGGGGGAGAGCGACCGGGAGGAAGGAGCCTGGAGGGGGAGAGCGACCGGGAGGAAGGAATCTGGAGGGGGAGAGCGACCAGGAGGAAGGAGCCTGGAGGGGAGGAGCGATCGGGAGGAAGGAGCCTGGAGGAGTCTGGATAGATGTGCAGTGTTGGTCTTTCAGTGTGAATAATAAAACTTGCTCTGCATTACTGATGTGTTCTGGATGTTTCTTTTTCATACTCAAAGTAAAACCTAGATCTGAACTCTATCTTAGTGAAACACTAAGTTGAGTCTTTAAACCTTTTAAAGCATTAGTCCAGGTTTAAGTTTAGTCTTGCTGCTCTCAGAACTGACCCAGTCTTTAAAACTAAAGGAATTAATAATTTCTCAAAAATAAATGAACATTAATGTAATCTTACACTAAACATTATTGATCAAATAAAGCTACGTCAAACTGAGGCTTCATAGAAACAATAAAATAGGTCAGATTTGTTATTCTTACAAATGTGTCTAATCAACATTTTCATGCATAAATTAGGAAAAAATCAATTAGGATGTTTTTCTCCAGAACATTCTCCTTTCAGGCTAAAACAAAACCCAATTCATTTTATGTAAGTGAGATCTTGTGTCCACTCACAGTCAGTGTGCATTTGAGTGTTCAGTCCCTGTGAGAACCCTGCTTCTGTTTGAAGCACTTTTACACTGAAAATCACTGAAACAGAAACTAATGAAAGTGACTCTGATGAGGACTAGATTGTGAAAACACTGTATAGTGGGGTAGAGCTAAACAACACAGACACATGGGCTGGTCTGCACAGAACCTTGTGATGAAGTAGACAGATGCAGAAGGCATTATGTTGGTGGAGCGGGTGGGAGGGGTGGACACAAACGCCCCTGGTTGATGGTAGATGTTGTGGGCGGGAGTGACCGTACACAGCTCTATCTGCAGAAACACCAATAACAACCATCTTGTGAAATCACGTCCAGCATTTAATTTGTTTAGATGATTTTACTTGGTTTTATTTTCATCCTTTAAAACAAAACAAAACAAAAAACACTCAGAATTTGTTTAGAAATGGGCTGAGGTCCACCTTCTCAGGGGTGTTGGTCCACCTATTTGGCTCCGGAGTTTAAAAGGCCGCCAGCCAGCTTCTCAGCCAGCTAGCATAGCCTACTTACTCCTGTTTCTCTGCACTCTAAAAAGATCAAACTGATGTACTTAATTGATTGTTTAAACAGCTTTCTGATCAGTACCTGGAAACTACATACACAGGTAGTTCTTGAGCCTTTGAACCTTGGTTGTCAGGTTTCCAGAATCCAGCTCCAGTAAAAAAGAGAAAAGAGAAAAAACCCAGAACTGTATTTGAGATTTCTGGGGTCTCTCAGATCCAAGGCATAGGTTAGTCCCAACAAATAGCAACAAGCAACTCTTCATGTAAATTGATGGGAGCATCAGCAGGATCCTGCAGACATTGGAAAGTCATTGTTAGAGCTTATTGTCAGCATGCAGGTTGCAAGACAGACCCATTTTCATGTCCATTTTTGTTCAAACCATGTAAATGTTTCTTTAGCATGACCATGTGCTTTAAAGTCTAATTGCATACCTAAAAAGGTACATTACATTTGTGGTTATGTTGGACAGGTATTTACTCTTAAGTTTGAATGTATGGATCTGCGCTGAATGTGGACTTGTTTCTAACTACATTGGCAGTACATTCTCATCCTATCATTGAAATCTTTTAAAATCACACTGTTTAAACACAGAACAATATCGCCCAGATTTAGCTATGATCTGGGATTGCTGCAGGTAGTCAGGTCCAGGTTCATCAACATTATTATGTGCCCAAAGAATGGGGGTCAGCTGACTACCTGAATATATTGAACGTCCAGGTTTTCCCACCAATGGCACAGACATATTCCAAGAAGACAATGCCAGGATTAAACAGGCTCAAATTGTGAGAGTAGTTCAGGCAGCATGAGACATAATTTTTACGCATGGATTTGCCTCCACAGAGTCCAGACCTGAACCCTGTTCAGACTCTTTAGAATGGGCTGGAGAAGACTTGTGGTCCAAATCTCCCATCATCAATACAAGATCTGAGGGAAAAAATGAATGCATCTCTGGACAGAAATAAATGTTGTGACATTGCAGAAGCTTGTGGAAATGATGCCATTGCAAATGCATGCCATAATCAAAGCTATTTCAGACTCTCTCAGGAGCAAGTATTAATGCTGTGAAACAGCACACAACATAGGGAGTATGGAGCGATTTGGGATTAAACCTCTGTTTATCTCACGCTACATGTGATTTTGTCTCTCTACGGCCAGCTGTGATCATGCAGCCATTTTGCTATTTGTCTGGATGGGGATCTTTTCAAAAACGGATGAGGGAAAATATACAAAATACAACCTTTTCAATGTTTGCGTTGGGATCCTTGTTTTCACATTTACATATTTAATCATCCTGGAACACAGTAATAAAGAGAGAACATTTCCCATGTCTGTTTTATCCTGGTTCTGCTTCTTTACTAGTGATACTGGCTGTGTAAAACAAATGTAGAATATATTAAACATGCTTGATGAGTGCAAAAAAGTCATGATCTAGACATTCTCTAGTATTCCACAAAACAACAACAACAACAACAACAGTAATAGGACACTCCTCCTAAGAAAATATGTAAAATTCTTCATTAAGTTATTCAGTAATTCACACGCAGCAGACAGTGGGGAGTTAACTGTACTATGACTTAATAAAGACCCATAATTCACTGTTTAATAGTATTTTTATTTGACTATTTATTAGTCTTCTCTGTGAACAGCATAGAACGGCGTCAACTTAACTTCACTGCTTGCATTCAGTTATTTTAGCTGGGTTACTGCACTGAGACACGCAAGCCTGATGCTCTAAACACAGCAGCATTTATTACGGACTCCATTCACTTAAAAGTAAGGTGAAATACACAGAGCAGGATAAACTGCTCTACCATCTCCAACTACCATTGCAGAAAGACTGGAAACCAGTCTTCATCTTCTCTCCCTCACCCTCCTTAACGTGAACCCCACGCTTCCCCACGTACCTCTAGACCTGTGTTCCCAAGCAAAGGCAAGAATCCATAAACAGCCACGATGTTTCCACCAGCAGGACCGGGACATTGTAGAAAGTAGCTAGTTAAGCTATTTAACTATTTAGGTACCGCGAACTGGCTCCGACAGTATTAAAAAAGGAATTACAGCCCATCAAGTTGTGTATGCACATCAATATTAAATGGATATGGTCACAATGATACCCCACTACTTACCCCAAATCCTCTCTAAGGATAGTTTAATCATCTGCAGCTGAAGTGCTGCACCTGACTCTAGTTAATTTAAGTAGTAATAAATGTGAGGGTGTCCCAACCTTCACTTCACTCAGTGTCACATAACTTCCTTTTCCTTAGTGGAGCAGATAGATGCTGACGTTTTCAGGGTGCTCCCGTGTCTGTGTTACCTTCTGGCTCTCTCCTTTTTATTAGGCTGTTACAGTCAGACCTGCCAGAGTCGTCAGACACATTCTGATACTGCCCAACATTCTCTGCTCTCCATAAAATTCCTCTCAGAACTAACTCTCTCTTTTTACCTTCTGGCCACCCAGCCCGACCTGCTGGAAGATTGCCCACTGAGGTCCCCTCTACCTGCGTCAAACAAGCTGCCACCTACCGGTCCAACCAGCAGGCCCCCCACCCACCACCACCCATAGCAGACCAGCGACTCACCCGCCTACCACTGCTACCTGTTTAATGACCATGTTAAAACCTAAATGGACTCGTAACTATCTGCCACTATTAATACCACCATTATTAACTATCTGTTATACCTGGTTTGGTAATTATCATTAATGTTTAAATAGTTCTGACCAGAGGAGGATGGGTCCCCCTTGTGAGTCTTGGTTCCTCCCAAGGTTTCTTCCTCCAGCTCTGAGGGAGTTTTTCCTTGCCACTGTCGCCGTTGACTTGCTCACTGGGGGTCTTTGATCCATCATGTCTTACGTTATTTTCTTCTTTCTTCTTTGTCTCTGTCTTTTATTAATCACTATTTATGTAAAGCTGCTTTGTGACGACAACAGTTGTAAAAAGCAATATACAAATAAATCTGACTTCACTTGAAATCTGATATGACTGGTCAGGTGTTTATCACCCGTGTGAAGTTTGTCCACTGACTGTCCCTGATGAAGCCTCCAGACAAATCCCCTTCAGAGGTCTACAGTCAAACTTTAAGCTAAATGCAAAAGCTGTGCACTTCATGACAATGCTTTCAGTAACGTCACTGCCATGCTCTCTGCATAATAGCATAGTACCCTATTTATGTCTACTTTACCTTACGCCTTATATTTGATTTTATTACTGTCTGTAGTTTAATTACATCTAGACTTTTAACTTATGTTGTATACTTATATATTGTTTTTATGTACGTCTTAATAGTAGTGTGCATGGGATCAGCAAAGTAAGACTGTCACTGTAGTGTAGTCCCACACTTCTGGCTCAATACTACAATTTAAACCCTCATCAGTGTCTGAACACCGAAGTACCGCTCCCAGGATGGTCTTGGGCTACGTTGCCATGAAGAGGGTGAATCTCCAGTGAAAACTGTCCAGGCTTTAATCTGGGTCTGGGGAACTGTGTCCAAATGTTTACTAACACAAACACAAAGACCTCATTATTACAATATCAGTTTTTGAATCAAACAATAATCAATACTAAACTCTTCTAGTTTGTTTAAATGACAAACTGAAAGAACTGACAGCTAGTTGAACTGGGTTTAGTTCAAGATCGAGTAACTTTGAACACTTTTTGTAAGTGGAGTCTAAAGTTATGTTACTGCATATGAGACCCAGTTCAATGTTCCAGCTGGCAGCACTTTCAGTTCCTCACTAGAACAGCAATAAAGGCCAATTCTGCCAATTCTTCAAACATCCTCTGAGGAGGACTGATTAGAGTCTGTGCAGGAGGGAGTTAGCAGCTCAGCAGTAAATGACCTGACAGCACTGTCTCCACTATACAGAACGAGTCTTGGGTTAAGTGACTGGGTCAACTGGGTCTGTGGGAGCAGTTCGTGCTAGCTACCTGTTTCCAAACTCGACTGTCGGCTCCGTTGAAGTGGTCCAACCGCTGAACGAACCAGTTTTCATCCACTGCAGGTTCCGACCTGGAAACAGAGGCACTGCCGAATGTCCGGAACCTGGAGAAACGTGCTTCTCCCGGGACGCAAAGAACACAGGTCCAAATGAAACCTGCTCGAAAAATGGCAAAGAAGTTTTGCAGCACTTTAGACGAAAAAGCCATCTTCCGTTTTTTCCGTCATACTCTGACATGTGATAAAGCTCTGCTGTGCGATGTCTTATTTCTTCTCCCTACGGCGCCACATTTCAAAATA
The DNA here is from genome assembly GCF_030463535.1 of Salminus brasiliensis. Classification (NCBI taxonomy): domain Eukaryota; kingdom Metazoa; phylum Chordata; class Actinopteri; order Characiformes; family Bryconidae; genus Salminus; species Salminus brasiliensis. The sequence continues at coordinate 32,914,644 of NC_132888.1, forward strand.
AAAGCCTCACAGACAAACGCAGTCGTAGTCAGGGCTACTTTAAATGTTGCTGTGATTTTTGAAGATTTTCACTTTTACTCAAATATTGCTATAAATAATAATAACAGTTGCTTTAACTCTTATTATTATTGATCTATATTAAAAAAGATATCTATAGTAACTTTTTTAAACAATTGAATCTTTTTTAATGGGGTCATTTGTTTTATTTGCTAGCTGTTCTTTTTTAATCTGTAGTTTTTGTTATCATTGCTTCTTTTTATTTGATTTTTTTTAAGGAAATGTTTTTGTTCTTTTCATCCTTTATAGATTTATCTTTGTTTGGTTTATTTTTATTTGCTCCTTTTTATAAGTGGAAGTCATTTTTTGTCTTTTTTATTTCTGTATTTGGTTTTATTTATCATTGCTCCTTTTTAAATGGTCATTTCTATTGCTCGCTGTTCTTTTTAATTGAGTCATTCTTGGGTTTTCCCAAAAAAGGCTATGAGGCAAAGTGGGTTGGTGTTTATGCAAAAAGAGATTTAGATATTTACTGTTCATGAACCTTCTACTGGTTATTGTGAACCTCAAACGTGGAGAAAACAGCTAGAGATGTCAGACCTTTTTGCTAAGAGTGATAGAACCTGTTTTCCAGACCCAGATTAACTTTTAGTCTAGAAAGAGTTTAAACCAAGTCCCATATTAGATAGATCTGATGAGTTTTTGACATCCAATCATCTCTTATTATCATTGCAATTTTGTTTTTGTGTTGCCTAGGCAACTAAAAAACAGTTCTCATTGCTGTTTTTCATGTGGGATAACTTTGCTCTTTAAGTCAATTCAATAATAAAAGTTGTGTTTGCTGACTTTTATTTTGTCTAAGAACATTTTGAAGAAAGGGCTGTGACTGCAGGCTACATCGCGATTGTGACGTCACGCCAAATTACGTCAACAAGGACGTCTCCTTTGAAAAGGCGCGGTGCTCCCTCACTGCCTCGGTTAGAATTCAGCAGCTGCCGATTGTGACGTCACCGCGGCTTCTATATAAAGGCAGTTTCCCCCTCATTGGCTCAGTTAGGATTCAACAGCTTGAGAGAAGGATGTCCCCTATGTTTATGTGGACGGTGATTGTATTTGATTGACAGTTTTATCTAGAGCCACAGCCATTAGAACCATGGCATGTTCTAGATCTTCTACTTATCTCAGACAGGATAGGTAAGAACCATTTACTTCCCGAATTACACCATTTACTGCTCTAATTACACCATTTACTGCCCGAAATATTCTACCATTTACTGCCCGAATTACACCATTTACTGCCCAAATTACACCATTTACTGCCCAAATTACACCATTTACTGCTCTAATTACACCATTTACTGCCTGAAATATTCTACCATTTACTGCCCAAATTACACCATTTACTGCCCAAATTATACTATTTACTGCCCAAATTACACCATTTACTGCCCAAATTATACTATTTACTGCCCAAATTACACCATTTACTGCCCAAATTATTCTACCATTTACTGCCCAAATTACATGAACCAAATAATATGAAACTATCATTTACTAACCTAACTAATTTACTTACTGGCTGAATTATATATATTTATTGCCCGAATTACATCATTTATTGAATTACCCCCAAACAGTTTCAGCTGGGTTAAAAAGGAGCGACGCACTCGCTTTCTCTCTCCACACTAAACCTTCATCAGGGGCTGAAGTGGAGCTAAATTAAACAGTAGATTACCTTCAGTATCAGCAGCTCTCCCAGCTCTCTTCAGCAGAACTGAATTAACCTCCTGGGGGTGCACTAGCCATGTTTGGAATAGCAGGGGGGGGGGGGGCGGGGTCTCAGGGGCGCACAGCTCATTGGACACTAAAGAATACTTACTTAAGGACCTGTTTATTGGTCAATTCTAACTTTACACAAGTTGTTCTAAACTTAGTTAGAGACAAAGGATTAGGTTGTTTCAGGGTTGTTTAATCTGTGCTAATGAACAGAGCTTAATGAACTGCAATGACCTGTATTAGACATGATGTTAGGATTAAATACAAAAATAAAGACAAAATGACCTGTGTTAATAACTTTCACCTCTACTTTCCATCTACAGGACAACAATGACAACCAACGAAATCCTGGAATCTTTGGGCTTCAATGTTTTGGCCAACATTGGTCAAGGGAGTTTTGGCACGGTTAAGCTGGCCAAATCCAAGAGGTTCGAAAAGCAGGTGGCCATTAAAGTATTGGACCTCAGGCTGGCCACACCTTCCTTTGTTCGTAAATTTCTGCCCCGGGAGATCGCCATTCTCCGAAGAATAAGACATCCTCACATTATTCAGGTGCATGAAATTTTTAAGGTGCCTTCCAAACAAGTTTACATCGTGATGGAGGCTGCCGTCATGGATCTCCAAGAAAAGCTGCAGCAGAGCTGCTACATCCGCAGCTCCCAGGCTAAAAAGTGGTTCTCCCAGCTCCTCAGCGCTGTAGTTTATCTGCACCAGCAGGACATTGTCCACCGAGACCTGAAATGTGAAAATGTCCTGCTGACTGCCGAGAACCAAGTTAAACTGACAGACTTTGGTTTTGGACGCTTTTCAAGAGGCTTCCCTCAACTAAGCGAGACGTATTGTTGCACTCGTCAATACGCTGCACCTGAGGTGCTCATGCGGAAGCCCTATGATCCCAAAAAGAGTGACGTTTGGAGCCTAGGCGTCATTCTGTATGCCATGGTCACCGGGTCCATGCCCTTTAAATATCAAGGTTGCAGGCGTCTCCTACAAGCCCAGAGCAAACCCTTGGTTTATCCATGTTGCATCAAAGTGCAGAAGCAGTGTCGTAACCTCATCTCCTACATGCTGCACTTCGATCCTGCCACCCGGCCTACAGCGACAGAGGTGGCACAGCACCCTTGGCTGCAGCCGAGGCAAAAATGGTAAGTAAACCAGTCTAGGTATATATATATATATATATATATATATATATATATATATATATATATATATATATATATATGATAAAATCCAGTTCTGATTTTAATCTGATTTTCATTTATATTTATGTTCAACAGCAGCAGACGTCTGGGGTTGTGGGTTCGATCCTTGGGGTGCTTTAAGAAAGAAAAGGAAAAGAACGTAAGTCGTAGAACACTTCTCACAACACACCCAATTCTTCAAGACTTCCAACACTTCCGTTAGATTTCTACATAATTAAACAGTTCAGTCGTTGTGTTCAGTCGCGTTCAGTTAAAACCTCGCTGTTCAGGTTTCATCAGTAAATGTGGGCTTTGTATAGATATACTATAATGATCTTCTCTTTTCCACGTTAGGTTGAAGAAGAGGGCAGTCCCAGCAGAGAACCACACGCCTCCACCAGTGGAAAAACTCCCCCACCTATGCCCCTGAAGGAAGAGTCTCCGTCTTCTTCCACTTTGAGCGGAGAGGTAGACGCACCCTCGCCTCAAGGCTTCAGATGCGAGTCTGTGGTGCCTGAGCTGGATGACGACAGCAGTGGAGCTGGTGCAAGTGTGACTTGCCCAAACGTAGAGGTTGTGGGGGAGGAGCACGGCTGCTGTAGCTGTAGTGCACTTTGTGCTGCAGTTAAGGCTCATGTTGTTGCACCGATTCTCAGAGCCTCTCGTTCACTTCGGGAGAGGGTGAGGAAGTGTTTCAGGAGGAACTCTGTGGTGCACGTCTCCTCTCCTACTTCTCAGCAGGATGCTCGTCATCCTGTCTCTACATGCGCTCCTGCTTCTTCGTCTTCTGAGCAGAGACAGGAGGATGTGTCAGATGTCCTGACACTCTCTGGGGAGGTGGTGGAGGAAGAAGCTGTGGAGGCAGAGCCCACTGTGAGGCAGGGAGCCAGGAAGCCGAGATTCCCCAAGTTTAAGGTATGAGGGATGGTGACAGCCCCAGATTTTAATGTCCGTTTTAAATATCTGAAATGTTTCAGTTGGTCAATCTGTGTGATTTTATTTTATTTTTCTTCCTCCAGCAGATCCTGAAGAAGAAAAGGGTACGTCCTTTGTAGACTTCTAGCACAGTTACCGCTAACAACACACTGGCTGGGTTTGATTCTGAAGAGAAAGTCCCGCTCCATGGGCTGGTTTTGAGCCAGAAGCTGCTCTCACACAGCCCACAGTGATGCAGGAAACCAGGAGACCGAGACTTCGGCTCCTCCTTCAGATGATCCAAACTGAAGTTCAGCTTTAAGGTAAGTAGAAGTTTTACAAGATTACCACTTTCAACTGCATTGATAAACAATACAGTACAGTTGATGCCTCCTAGAGAGGGAACCTCTCACTAGACCTATAGTGTACACACACACACTCAGAGGCAGCTGCATGAAGAGTGCTTTAGGAAACATTTACCAGTAAAGAAATGATCAGACTCATCTTCAGTATTACTCCAGTGTTGCACCATTGAATTACTCACATGCCTGACTTGTCCTGTGTGTTATAGGCAGGTGTGTTGTGGTAGCTGTTGAAGATCAGGATGGGGAAAGCGGTTCTCATTGAGACGTCAACCCACTCCAGCTGATGGAGGAATAGTCTCCGTCTTCTTCCTCTAGGAGAGGAGAGGTAGACGCACTCTTGTCTCAAGGCTTCAGATGCGAGTCTGTGGGCCTGAGCTGGATGACGACAGCAGTGGAGCTGGTGCAAGTGTAACTTGCCCAAGCGTAGAGGTTGTGGGGGAGGAGCACGGCTGCTGTAGCTGTAGTCCATGTTGTTGCACCGATTCTCAGAGCCTCTCGTTCACTTCGGGAGAGGGAGAGGAAGTGTTTCAGGAGGAACTCTGTGGTGCACGTCTCCTCTCCTACTTCTAGGCAGGATGCTTGTTATTCTGCTGTCTCTACAGAAGCTCCTGCTTCTTCGTCGTCTGAGCAGAGACAGGAGGATGTGACTGCAGACGTCCTGACGCTCACTGGGCAGGTGGTGGAGGAAGAACCTGTCCTCACTCAGCCCACAGTGATGCTGGAAACCAGCAGACGAGACTCTGGCTCGCCCTTCAAATTATCCAAACCGAGGTTCAACTTTAAGGTAAGAATTTATCTCTGGAATATTTGAATTGCTTCCGAATAATTCTTCAGTTTCAGGAACAGATCAGGAGTGGGCTTGAAGTAAGTATCAGGAGTGGGCTTGAAGGAAATGGGGGGGGGGCTTGGAAGGGAGGAGCGATCGGGAGGAAGGAGCCTGGAGTGGAAGAGCGACCGGGAGGAAGGAGCCTGGAGGGGAAGAGCGACCGGGAGGAAGGAGCCTGGAGGGGAAGAGCGACCGGGAGGAAGGAGCCTGGAGGGGAAGAGCGACCGGGAGGAAACAGCCTGGAGGGGGAGAGCGACCGGGAGGAAGGAGCCTGGAGGGGAGAGCGACCGGGAGGAAGGAGCCTGGAGGAGTCTGGATAGATGTGCAGTGTTGGTCTTTCAGTGTGAATAATAAAACTTGCTCTGCATTACTGATGTGTTCTGGATGTTTCTTTTTCATACTCAAAGTAAAACCTAGATCTGAACTCTATCTTAGTGAAACACTGAGTGGAGTCTTTAAACCTATTAAAGCATTAGTCCAGGTTTAAGTTTAGTCTTGCTGCTCTCAGAACTGACCCAGTCTTTAAAACTAAAGGAATTTATAATTTCTCAAAAATAAATGAACATTAATGTAATCTTACACTAAACATTATTGATCAAATAAAGCTACGTCAAACTGAGGCTTCATAGAAACAATAAAATAGGTCAGATTTGTTATTCTTACAAATGTGTCTAATCAACATTTTCATGCATAAATAAGGAAAAAATCAATTAGGATGTTTTTCTCCAGAACATTCTCCTTTCAGGCTAAAACAAAACCCAATTCATTTTATGTAAGTGAGATCCTGTGTCCACTCACAGTCAGTGTGCATTTGAGTGTTCAGTCCCTGTGAGAACCCTGCTTCTGTTTGAAGCACTTTTACACTGAAAATCACTGAAACAGAAACTAATGAATGTGACTCTGATGAGGACTAGATTGTGAAAACACTATATAGTGGGGTAGTGTGTTTGGGACACAGCCCAGCTAAACAACACAGACACATGGGCTGGTCTGCACAGAACCTTGTGATGAAGTAGACAGATGCAGAAGGCATTATGTTGGTGGAGCGGGTGGGAGGGGTGGACACAAACGCCCCTGGTTGATGGTAGATGTTGTGGGCGGGAGTGACCGTATACAGCTCTATCTGCAGAAACACCAATAACAACCATCTTGTGAAATCACGTCCAGCATTTAATTTGTTTAGATGCTTTTACTTTGTTTTATTTTCATACTTTAAAACAAAACAAAACAAAAAACACTCAGAATTTGTTTAGAAATGGGCTGAGGTCCACCTGCTCAGGGGTGTTGGTCCACCTATTTGTCTCCGGAGTTTAAAAGGCCGCCAGCCAGCTTCTCAGCCAGCTAGCATAGCCTACTTACTCCTGTTTCTCTGCACTCTAAAAAGATCAAACTGATGTACTTAATTGATTGTTTAAACAGCTTTCTGATCAGTACCTGGAAACTACATACACAGGTAGTTCTTGAGCCTTTGAACCTTGGTTGTCAGGTTTCCAGAATCCAGCTCCAGTAAAACATTTGAGAAAAAACCCAGAACTGTATTTGAGATTCCTGGGGTCTCTCAGATCCAAGGCATAGGTTAGTCCCAACAAATAGCAACAAGCTCTGCTAAGATCCTCAAGACTGCTGAGGACAGTGATGCCCTTAATCACAACTCTTCATGTAAATTGATGGGAGCATCAGCAGGATCCTGCAGACATTGGAAAGTCATTGTTAGAGCTTATTGTCAGCATGCAGGTTGCAAGACAGACCCATTTTCATGTCCATTTTTGTTCAAACCATGTAAATGTTTCTTTAGCATGACCATGTGCTTTAAAGTCTAATTGCATACCTAAAAAGGTACATTACATTTGTGGTTATGTTGGACAGGTATTTACTCTTAAGTTTGAATGTATGGATCTGCGCTGAATGTGGACTTGTTTCTAACTACATTGGCAGTACATTCTCATCCTATCATTGAAATTTTTTAAAATCACACTGTTTAAACACAGAACAATATCGCCCAGATTTAGCTATGATCTGGGATTGCTGCAGGTAGTCAGGTCCAGGTTCATCAACATTATTATGTGCCCAAAGAATGGGGGTCAGCTGACTACCTGAATATATTGAACGTCCAGGTTTTCCCACCAATGGCACAGACATATTCCAAGAAGACAATGCCAGGATTAAACAGGCTCAAATTGTGAGAGTAGTTCAGGCAGCATGAGACATAATTTTTACGCATGGATTTGCCTCCACAGAGTCCAGACCTGAACCCCGTTCAGACTCTTTAGAATGGGCTGGAGAAGACTTGTGGTCCAAATCTCCCATCATCAATACAAGATCTGGGGGAAAAAATGAATGCATCTCTGGACAGAAATAAATGTTGTGACATTGCAGAAGCTTGTGGAAATGATGCCATTGCAAATGCATGCCACAATCAAAGCTATTTCAGACTCTCTCAGGAGCAAGTATTAATGCTGTGAAACAGCACACAACATAGGGAGTATGGAGCGATTTGGGATTAAACCTCTGTTTATCTCACGCTACATGTGATTTTGTCTCTCTACGGCCAGCTGTGATCATGCAGCCATTTTGCTATTTGTCTGGATGGGGATCTTTTGAAAAACGGATGAGGGAAAATATACAAAATACAACCTTTTCAATGTTTGCGTTGGGATCCTTGTTTTCACATTTACATATTTAATCATCCTGGAACACAGTAATAAAGAGAGAACATTTCCCATGTCTGTTTTATCCTGGTTCTGCTTCTTTACTAGTGATACTGGCTGTGTAAAACAAATGTAGAATATATTAAACATGCTTGATGAGTGCAAAAAAGTCATGATCTAGACATTCTCTAGTATTCCACAAAACAACAACAACAACAACAACAGTAATAGGACACTCCTCCTAAGAAAATATGTAAAATTCTTCATTAAGTTATTCAGTAATTCACACGCAGCAGACAGTGGGGAGTTAACTGTACTATGACTTAATAAAGACCCATAATTCACTGTTTAATAGTATTTTTATTTGACTATTTATTAGTCTTCTCTGTGAACAGCGTAGAACGGCGTCAACTTAACTTCACTGCTTGCATTCAGTTATTTTAGCTGGGTTACTGCACTGAGACACGCAAGCCTGATGCTCTAAACACAGCAGCATTTATTACGGACTCCATTCACTTAAAAGTAAGGTGAAATACACAGAGCAGGATAAACTGCTCTACCATCTCCAACTACCATTGCAGAAAGACTGGAAACCAGTCTTCATCTTCTCTCCCTCACCCTCCTTAACGTGAACCCCACGCTTCCCCACGTACCTCTAGACCTGTGTTCCCAAGCAAAGGCAAGAATCCATAAACAGCCACGATGTTTCCACCAGCAGGACCGGGACATTGTAGAAAGTAGCTAGTTAAGCTATTTAACTATTTAGGTACCGCGAACTGGCTCCGACAGTATTAAAAAAGGAATTACAGCCCATTAAGTTGTGTATGCACATCAATATTAAATGGATATGGTCACAATGATACCCCACTACTTATCCAAAATCCTCTCTAAGGATAGTTTAATCATCTGCAGCTGAAGTGCTGCACCTGACTCTAGTTAATTTAAGTAGTAATAAATGTGAGGGTGTCCCAACCTTCACTTCACTCAGTGTCACATAACTTCCTTTTCCTTAGTGGAGCAGATAGATGCTGACGTTTTCAGGGTGCTCCCGTGTCTGTGTTACCTTCTGGCTCTCTCCTTTTTATTAGGCTGTTATAGTCAGACCTGCCAGAGTCGTCAGACACATTCTGATACTGCCCAACATTCTCTGCTCTCCATAAAATTCCTCTCAGAACTAACTCTCTCTTTTTACCTTCTCCGAGTAAATGGCCACCCAACCCGACCTGCTGGAAGATTGCCCGCTGAGGTCCCCTCTACCTGCGTCAAACAAGCTGCCACCTACCGGTCCAACCAGCAGGCCCCCCACCCACCACCACCCATAGCAGACCAGCGGCTCACCCGCCTCCCACTGCTACCTGTTTAATGACCATGTTAAAACCTAAATGGACTCGTAACTATCTGCCACTATTAATACCACCGTTATTAACTATCTGTTATACCTGGTTTGGTAATTATCATTAATGTTTAAATAGTTCTGACCAGAGGAGGATGGGTCCCCCTTGTGAGTCTTGGTTCCTCCCAAGGTTTCTTCCTCCAGCTCTGAGGGAGTTTTTCCTTGCCACTGTCGCCGTTGACTTGCTCACTGGGGGTCTTTGATCCATCATGTCTTACGTTATTTTCTTCTTTCTTCTTTGTCTCTGTCTTTTATTAATCACTATTTATGTAAAGCTGCTTTGTGACGACAACAGTTGTAAAAAGCGCTGTACAAATAAATCTGACTTGACTTGAAATCTGATATGACTGGTCAGGTGTTTATCACCCGTGTGAAGTTTGTCCACTGACTGTCCCTGATGAAGCCTCCAGACAAATCCCCTTCAGAGGTCTACAGTCAAACTTTAAGCTAAATGCAAAAGCTGTGCACTTCATGACAATGCTTTCAGTAACGTCACTGCCATGCTCTCTGCATAATAGCATAGTACCCTATTTATGTCTACTTTACCTTACGCCTTATATTTGATTTTATTACTGTCTGTAGTTTAATTACATCTATACTTTTAATTTATGTTGTATACTTATATATTGTTTTTATGTACGTCTTAATAGTAGTGTGCATGGGATCAGCAAAGTAAGACTGTCACTGTAGTGTAGTCCCACACTTCTGGCTCAATACTAAAATTTAAACCCTCATCAGTGTCTGAACAGCGAAGTACCGCTTCCAGGACGGTCTTGGGCTACGTTGCCATGACGAGGGTGAATCTCCAGTGAAAACTGTCCAGGCTTTAATCTGGGTCTGGGGAACTGTGTCCAAATGTTTACTAACACAAACACAAAGACCTCATTATTACAATATCAGTTTTTGAATCAAACAATAATCAATACTAAACTCTTCTAGTTTGTTTAAATGACAAACTGAAAGAACTGACAGCTAGTTGAACTGGGTTTAGTTCAAGATCGAGTAACTTTGAACACTTTTTGTAAGTGGAGTCTAAAGTTATGTTACTGCATATGAGACCCAGTTCAATGTTCCAGCTGGCAGCACTTTCAGTTCCTCACTAGAACAGCAATAAAGGCCAATTCTGCCAATTCTTCAAACATCCCCTGAGGAGGACTGATTAGAGTCTGTGCAGGAGGGAGTTAGCAGCTCAGCAGTAAATGACCTGACAGCACTGTCTCCACTATACAGAACGAGTCTTGGGTTAAGTGACTGGGTCAACTGGGTCTGTGGGAGCAGTTCGTGCTAGCTACCTGTTTCCAAACTCGACTGTCGGCTCCGTTGAAGTGGTCCAACCGCTGAACGAACCAGTTTTCATCCACTGCAGGTTCCGACCTGGAAACAGAGGCACTGCCGAATGTCCGGAACCTGGAGAAACGTGCTTCTCCCGGGACGCAAAGAACACAGGTCCAAATGAAACCTGCTCGAAAAATGGCAAAGAAGTTTTGCAGCACTTTAGACGAAAAAGCCATCTTCCGTTTTTTCCGTCATACTCTGACATGTGATAAAGCTCTGCTGTGCGATGTCTTATTTCTTCTCCCTACGGCGCCACATTTCAAAATAAAAGCCTCACAGACAAACGCAGTCGTAGTCAGGGCTACTTTAAATGTTGCTGTGATTTTTGAAGATTTTCACTTTTACTCAAATATTGCTATAAATAATAATAACAGTTGCTTTAACTATTATTATGTTTGATTTATATTAAAAAAGATATCTATAGTAACTTTTTTAAACAATTGAATCTTTTTTAATGGGGTCATTCGTTTTATTTGCTAGCTGTTCTTTTTTAATCTGTAGTTTTTGTTATCATTGCTTCTTTTTATTTGATTTTTTTTTAAGGAAATGTTTTTGTTCTTTTCATCCTTTATAGATTTATCTTTTTTTGTGTGGTTTATTTTTAATTACTTCTTTATAAGTGGAAGTCATTTTTTGTCTTTTTTATTTCTGTATTTGGTTTTATTTATCATTGCTCCTTTTTAAATGGTCATTTCTATTGCTCGCTGTTCTTTTTAATTGAGTCATTCTTGGGTTTTCCCAAAAAAGGCTATGAGGCAAAGTGGGTTGGTGTTGATGCAGTGTTACAAAAACTTTTTTTTTTTTTTTTTTTAGATATTTACTGTTCATGAACCTTCTACTGGTTATTGTGAACCTCAAACGTGGAGAAAACAGCTAGAGATGTCAGACCTTTTTGCTAAGAGTGATAAAACCTGTTTTCCAGACCCAGATTAACTTTTAGTCTAGAAGGAGTTTAAACCAAGTCCCATATTAGATAGATCTGATGAGTTTTTGACATCCAATCATCTCTTATTTTCATTGCAATTTTGTTTTTGTGTTGCCTAGGCAACTAAAGGGCAGTTCCCATTGCTGTTCTTCATGTGGGATAACTTTGCTCTTTAAGTCAATTCAATAATAAAAGTTGTGTTTGCTGACTTTTATTTTGTCTAAGAACATTTTGAAGAAAGGGCTGTGACTGCAGGCTACATCTCCATTGTGACGTCACGCCAAATGACGTCAACAAGGACGTCTCCTTTGAAAAGGCGCGGTGCTCCCTCACTGCCTCGGTTAGAATTCAGCAGCTGCCGATTGTGACGTCACCGCGGCTTCTATATAAAGGCAGTTTCCCCCTCATTGGCTCAGTTAGGATTCAACAGCTTGAGAGAAGGATGTCCCCTATGTTTATGTGGACGGTGATTGTATTTGATTGACAGTTTTATCTAGAGCCACAGCCATTAGAACCATGGCATGTTCTAGATCTTCTACTTATCTCAGACAGGATAGGTAAGAACCATTTACTTCCCGAATTACACCATTTACTGCTCTAATTACACCATTTACTGCCCGAAATATTCTACCATTTACTGCCCAAATTACACCATTTACTGCCCAAATTATACTATTTACTGCCCAAATTACACCATTTACTGCCCAAATTATACTATTTACTGCCCAAATTACACCATTTACTGCCCAAATTATTCTACCATTTACTGCCCAAATTACATGAACCAAATAATATGAAACTACCATTTACTAACCTAACTAATTTACTTACTGGCTGAATTATATATATTTATTGCCCGAATTACATCATTTACTGAATTACCCCCAAACAGTTTCAGCTGGGTTAAAAAGGAGCGACGCACTCGCTTTCTCTCGCCACACTAAACCTTCATCAGGGGCTGAAGTGGAGCTAAATTAAACAGTAGATTACCTTCAGTATCAGCAGCTCTCCCAGCTCTCTTCAGCAGAACTGAATTAACCTCCTGGGGGTGCACTAGCCATGTTTGGAATAGCAGGGGGGGGGGGGGGTCTCAGGGGCGCACAGCTCATTGGACACTAAAGAATACTTACTTAAGGACCTGTTTATTGGTCAATTCTAACTTTACACAAGTTGTTCTAAGCTCAATTAGAGACAAAGGATTAGGTTGTTTCAGGGTTGTTTAATCTGTGCTAATGAACAGAGCTTAATGAAGTGCAATGACCTGTATTAGACATGATGTTAGGATTAAATACAAAAATAAAGACAAAATGACCTGTGTTAATAACTTTCACCTCTACTTTCCATCTACAGGACAACAATGACAACCAACGAAATCCTGGAATCTTTGGGCTTCAATGTTTTGGCCAACATTGGTCAAGGGAGTTTTGGCACGGTTAAGCTGGCCAAATCCAAGAGGTTCGAAAAGCAGGTGGCCATTAAAGTATTGGACCTCAGGCTGGCCACACCTTCCTTTGTTCGTAAATTTCTGCCCCGGGAGATCGCCATTCTCCGAAGAATAAGACATCCTCACATTATTCAGGTGCATGAAATTTTTAAGGTGCCTTCCAAACAAGTTTACATCGTGATGGAGGCTGCCGTCATGGATCTCCAAGAAAAGCTGCAGCAGAGCTGCTACATCCGCAGCTCCCAGGCTAAAAAGTGGTTCTCCCAGCTCCTCAGCGCTGTAGTTTATCTGCACCAGCAGGTGCTGACTGCCGAGAACCAAGTTAAACTGACAGACTTTGGTTTTGGACGCTTTTCAAGAGGCTTCCCTCAACTAAGCGAGACGTATTGTTGCACTCGTCAATACGCTGCACCTGAGGTGCTCATGCGGAAGCCCTATGATCCCAAAAAGAGTGACGTTTGGAGCCTAGGCGTCATTCTGTATGCCATGGTCACCGGGTCCATGCCCTTTAAATATCAAGGTTGCAGGCGTCTCCTACAAGCCCAGAGCAAACCCTTGGTTTATCCATGTTGCATCAAAGTGCAGAAGCAGTGTCGTAACCTCATCTCCTACATGCTGCACTTCGATCCTGCCACCCGGCCTACAGCGACAGAGGTTGCACAGCACCCTTGGCTGCAGCCGAGGCAAAAATGGTAAGTAAACCATTGTGCATAAACTCATGTATCAAAGTCTAGGTATATATATATATATATATATATATATATATATATATATATATATATGATAAAATCCAGTTCTGATTTTAATCTGATTTTCATTTATATTTATGTTCAACAGCAGCAGACGTCTGGGGTTGTGGGTTCGATCCTTGGGGTGCTTTAAGAAAGAAAAGGAAAAGAACGTAAGTCGTAGAACACTTCTCACAACACACCCAATTCTTCAAGACTTCCAACACTTCCGTTAGATTTCTACATAATTAAACAGTTCAGTCGTTGTGAAGAAAGTAGTTCAGTTGAAACCTCGCTGTTCAGGTTTCATCAGTAAATGTGGGCTTTGTATAGATATACTATAATGATCTTCTCTTTTCCACGTTAGGTTGAAGAAGAGGGCAGTCCCAGCAGAGAACCACACGCCTCCACCAGTGGAAAAACTCCCCCACCTTGTCCCCTGAAGGAAGAGTCTCCGTCTTCTTCCACTTTGAGCGGAGAGGTAGACGCACCCTCGCCTCAAGGCTTCAGATGCGAGTCTGTGGTGCCTGAGCTGGATGACGACAGCAGTGGAGCTGGTGCAAGTGTGACTTGCCCAAACGTAGAGGTTGTGGGGGAGGAGCACGGCTGCTGTAGCTGTAGTGCACTTTGTGCTGCAGTTAAGGCTCATGTTGTTGCACCGATTCTCAGAGCCTCTCGTTCACTTCGGGAGAGGGTGAGGAAGTGTTTCAGGAGGAACTCTGTGGTGCACGTCTCCTCTCCTACTTCTCAGCAGGATGCTCGTCATCCTGTCTCTACATGCGCTCCTGCTTCTTCGTCTTCTGAGCAGAGACAGGAGGATGTGTCAGATGTCCTGACACTCTCTGGGGAGGTGGTGGAGGAAGAAGCTGTGGAGGCAGAGCCCACTGTGAGGCAGGGAGCCAGGAAGCCGAGATTCCCCAAGTTTAAGGTATGAGGGATGGTGACAGCCCCAGATTTTAATGTCCGTTTTAAATATCTGAAATGTTTCAGTTGGTCAATCTGTGTGATTTTATTTTATTTTTCTTCCTCCAGCAGATCCTGAAGAAGAAAAGGGTACGTCCTTTGTAGACTTCTAGCACAGTTACCGCTAACAACACACTGGCTGGGTTTGATTCTGAAGAGAAAGTCCCGCTCCATGGGCTGGTTTTGAGCCAGAAGCTGCTCTCACACAGCCCACAGTGATGCAGGAAACCAGGAGACCGAGACTTCGGCTCCTCCTTCAGATGATCCAAACTGAAGTTCAGCTTTAAGGTAAGTAGAAGTTTTACAAGATTACCACTTTCAACTGCATTGATAAACAATACAGTACAGTTGATGCCTCCTAGAGAGGGAACCTCTCACTAGACCTATAGTGTACACACACACACTCAGAGGCAGGTGCATGAAGAGTGCTTTAGGAAACATTTACCAGTAAAGAAATGATCAGACTCATCTTCAGTATTACTCCAGTGTTGCACCATTGAATTACTCACATGCCTGACTTGTCCTGTGTGTTATAGGCAGGTGTGTTGTGGTAGCTGTTGAAGATCAGGATGGGGAAAGCGGTTCTCATTGAGACGTCAACCCACTCCAGCTGATGGAGGAAGAGTCTCCGTCTTCTTCCTCTAGGAGAGGAGAGGTAGACGCACTCTTGTCTCAAGGCTTCAGATGCGAGTCTGTGGGCCTGAGCTGGATGACGACAGCAGTGGAGCTGGTGCAAGTGTAACTTGCCCAAGCGTAGAGGTTGTGGGGGAGGAGCACGGCTGCTGTAGCTGTAGTCCATGTTGTTGCACCGATTCTCAGAGCCTCTCGTTCACTTCGGGAGAGGGTGAGGAAGTGTTTCAGGAGGAACTCTGTGGTGCACGTCTCCTCTCCTACTTCTAGGCAGGATGCTTGTTATTCTGCTGTCTCTACAGAAGCTCCTGCTTCTTCGTCGTCTGAGCAGAGACAGGAGGATGTGACTGCAGACGTCCTGACGCTCACTGGGCAGGTGGTGGAGGAAGAACCTGTCCTCACTCAGCCCACAGTGATGCTGGAAACCAGCAGACGAGACTCTGGCTCGCCCTTCAAATTATCCAAACCGAGGTTCAACTTTAAGGTAAGAATTTATCTCTGGAATATTTGAATTGCTTCCGAATAATTCTTCAGTTTCAGGAACAGATCAGGAGTGGGCTTCAAGGAAAGGCGGGGGGGGGGGGGGGGTTTGGAAGGGAGGAGTGATTGGGAGGAAGGAGCCTGGAGGGGAAGACCGACCGGGAGGAAGGAGCCTGGAGGGGAAGAGCGACCGGGAGGAAAGAGCCTGGAGGGGGAGAGCGACCGGGAGGAAGGAGCCTGGAGGGGAAGAGCGACCGGGAGGAAGGAGCCTGGAGGGGGAGAGCGACCGGGAGGAAGGAGCCTGGAGGGGGAGAGCGACCGGGAGGAAGGAGCCTGGAGGGGGAGAGCGACCGGGAGGAAGGAATCTGGAGGGGGAGAGCGACCGGGAGGAGCGAGCCTGGAGGGGGAGAGCGACCGGGAGGAAGGAGCCTGGAGGGGAGGAGCGATCGGGAGGAACGAGCCTGGAGGAGTCTGGATAGATGTGCAGTGTTGGTCTTTCAGTGTGAATAATAAAACTTGCTCTGCATTACTGATGTGTTCTGGATGTTTCTTTTTCATACTCAAAGTAAAACCTAGATCTTAGTGAAACACTAAGTTGAGTCTTTAAACCTTTTAAAGCATTAGTCCAGGTTTAAGTTTAGTCTTGCTGCTCTCAGAACTGACCCAGTCTTTAAAACTAAAGGAATTAATAATTTCTCAAAAATAAATGAACATTAATGTAATCTTACACTAAACATTATTGATCAAATAAAGCTACGTCAAACTGAGGCTTCATAGAAACAATAAAATAGGTCAGATTTGTTATTCTTACAAATGTGTCTAATCAACATTTTCATGCATAAATTAGGAAAAAATCAATTAGGATTTTTTTCTCCAGAACATTCTCCTTTCAGGCTAAAAAAAAACCCAATTCATTTTATGTAAGTGAGATCCTGTGTCCAGTCAGTGTGCATTTGAGTGCTCAGTCCCTGTGAGAACCCTGCTTCTGTTTGAAGCACTTTTACACTGAAAATCACTGAAACAGAAACTAATGAATGTGACTCTGATGAGGACTAGATTGTGAAAACACTGTATAGTGGGGTAGTGTGTTTGGGACACAGCCCAGCTAAACAACACAGACACATGGGCTGGTCTGCACAGAACCTTGTGATGAAGTAGACAGATGCAGAAGGCATTATGTTGGTGGAGCGGGTGGGAGGGGTGGACACAAACGCCCCTGGTTGATGGTAGATGTTGTGGGCGGGAGTGACCGTACACAGCTCTATCTGCAGAAACACCAATAACAACCATCTTGTGAAATCACGTCCAGCATTTAATTTGTTTAGATGCTTTTACTTGGTTTGATTTTCATCCTTTAAAACAAAACAAAACAAAAAACACTCAGAATTTGTTTAGAAATGAGCTGAGGTCCACCTGCTCAGGGGTGTTGGTCCACCTATTTGGCTCCGGAGTTTAAAAGGCCGCCAGCCAGCTTCTCAGCCAGCTAGCATAGCCTACTTACTCCTGTTTCTCTGCACTCTAAAAAGATCAAACTGATGTACTTAATTGATTGTTTAAACAGCTTTCTGATCAGTACCTGGAAACTACATACACAGGTAGTTCTTGAGCCTTTGAACCTTGGTTGTCAGGTTTCCAGAATCCAGCTCCAGTAAAAAAGAGAAAAGAGAAAAAACCCAGAACTGTATTTGAGATTCCTGGGGTCTCTCAGATCCAAGGCATAGGTTAGTCCCAACAAATAGCAACAAGCTCTGCTAAGATCCTCAAGACTGCTGAGGACAGTGATGCCCTTAATCACAACTCTTCATGTAAATTGATGGGAGCATCAGCAGGATCCTGCAGACATTGGAAAGTCATTGTTAGAGCTTATTGTCAGCATGCAGGTTGCAAGACAGACCCATTTTCATGTCCATTTTTGTTCAAACCATGTAAATGTTTCTTTAGCATGACCATGTGCTTTAAAGTCTAATTGCATACCTAAAAAGGTACATTACATTTGTGGTTATGTTGGACAGGTATTTACTCTTAAGTTTGAATGTATGGATCTGCGCTGAATGTGGACTTGTTTCTAACTACATTGGCAGTACATTCTCATCCTATCATTGAAATTTTTTAAAATCACACTGTTTAAACACAGAACAATATCGCCCAGATTTAGCTATGATCTGGGATTGCTGCAGGTAGTCAGGTCCAGGTTCATCAACATTATTATGTGCCCAAAGAATGGGGGTCAGCTGACTACCTGAATATATTGAACGTCCAGGTTTTCCCACCAATGGCACAGACATATTCCAAGAAGACAATGCCAGGATTAAACAGGCTCAAATTGTGAGAGTAGTTCAGGCAGCATGAGACATAATTTTTACGCATGGATTTGCCTCCACAGAGTCCAGACCTGAACCCTGTTCAGACTCTTTAGAATGGGCTGGAGAAGACTTGTGGTCCAAATCTCCCATCATCAATACAAGATCTGGGGGAAAAAATGAATGCATCTCTGGACAGAAATAAATGTTGTGACATTGCAGAAGCTTGTGGAAATGATGCCATTGCAAATGCATGCCACAATCAAAGCTATTTCAGACTCTCTCAGGAGCAAGTATTAATGCTGTGAAACAGCACACAACATAGGGAGTATGGAGCGATTTGGGATTAAACCTCTGTTTATCTCACGCTACATGTGATTTTGTCTCTCTACGGCCAGCTGTGATCATGCAGCCATTTTGCTATTTGTCTGGATGGGGATCTTTTGAAAAACGGATGAGGGAAAATATACAAAATACAACCTTTTCAATGTTTGCGTTGGGATCCTTGTTTTCACATTTACATATTTAATCATCCTGGAACACAGTAATAAAGAGAGAACATTTCCCATGTCTGTTTTATCCTGGTTCTGCTTCTTTACTAGTGATACTGGCTGTGTAAAACAAATGTAGAATATATTAAACATGCTTGATGAGTGCAAAAAAGTCATGATCTAGACATTCTCTAGTATTCCACAAAACAACAACAACAACAACAGTAATAGGACACTCCTCCTAAGAAAATATGTAAAATTCTTCATTAAGTTATTCAGTAATTCACACGCAGCAGACAGTGGGGAGTTAACTGTACTATGACTTAATAAAGACCCATAATTCACTGTTTAATAGTATTTTTATTTGACTATTTATTAGTCTTCTCTGTGAACAGCGTAGAACGGCGTCAACTTAACTTCACTGCTTGCATTCAGTTATTTTAGCTGGGTTACTGCACTGAGACACGCAAGCCTGATGCTCTAAACACAGCAGCATTTATTACGGACTCCATTCACTTAAAAGTAAGTTGAAATACACAGAGCAGGATAAACTGCTCTACCAACCTTCAACTACCATTGCAGAAAGACTGGAAACCAGTCTTCATCTTCTCTCCCTCACCCTCCTTAACGTGAACCCCTCGCTTCCCCACGTACCTCTAGACCTGTGTTCCCAAGCAAAGGCAAGAATCCATAAACAGCCACGATGTTTCCACCAGCAGGACCGGGACATTGTAGAAAGTAGCTAGTTAAGCTATTTAACTATTTAGGTACCGCGAACTGGCTCCGACAGTATTAAAAAAGGAATTACAGCCCATTAAGTTGTGTATGCACATCAATATTAAATGGATATGGTCACAATGATACCCCACTACTTATCCAAAATCCTCTCTAAGGATAGTTTAATCATCTGCAGCTGAAGTGCTGCACCTGACTCTAGTTAATTTAAGTAGTAATAAATGTGAGGGTGTCCCAACCTTCACTTCACTCAGTGTCACATAACTTCCTTTTCCTTAGTGGAGCAGATAGATGCTGACGTTTTCAGGGTGCTCCTGTGTCTGTGTTACCTTCTGGCTGTCTCCTTTTTATTAGGCTGTTATAGTCAGACCTGCCAGAGTCGTCAGACACATTCTGATACTGCCCAACATTCTCTGCTCTCCATAAAATTCCTCTCAGAACTAACTCTCTCTTTTTACCTTCTCCGAGTAAATGGCCACCCATACCGACCTGCTGGAAGATTGCCCGCTGAGGTCCCCTCTACCTGCGTCAAACAAGCTGCCACCTACCGGTCCAACCAGCAGGCCCCCCACCCACCACCACCCATATCAGACCAGCGGCTCACCCGCCTACCACTGCTACCTGTTTAATGACCATGTTAAAACCTAAATGGACTCGTAACTATCTGCCACTATTAATACCACCATTATTAACTATCTGTTATACCTGGTTTGGTAATTATCATTAATGTTTAAATAGTTCTGACCAGAGGAGGATGGGTCCCCCTTGTGAGTCTTGGTTCCTCCCAAGGTTTCTTCCTCCAGCTCTGAGGGAGTTTTTCCTTGCCACTGTCGCCGTTGACTTGCTCACTGGGGGGTCTTTGATCAGAATCAGAATCAGAATCTCTCAGAATCAGAATCTCTTTATTTCACCAAGTATGTTACCCATACAAGGAATTTGTCTTGGTGAGAGCAACACGCATGACAAGTAACAAAGAAACACAGGACACAGTCTTAAACTAAAGGAAAATGACACTAAACAATAAATAGGGTAGGGGATAAATTAAAAAAAAAAAAAAAAAAAAGTAGAAAGTACTAAAGGTAATAAAGGTAATAAAGAGCTGAAAAATATATTTACAGAAAAGAAAAGGACATCTGTACAGGTGTGCAAAAGTCATAGTGCAAAATAGGCAGAGTGCAAATAACTGTTCAGTCCGGTTTGGTACAGTTCAGTTGTAAGTTTAGAGGTTTACAGTGGGAGGTGACCACTGTGATTGAGGAGCGCTACAGCTCTGGGGAAGAAGCTGTTAGCATGACGTGTTGTGCTGGTTTTGATGGACCGCAGTCTTCTACCCGAGGGGAGTGTCTGGAAGAGGAGGTGTCCAGGATGTGAGGGGTCAGATGTAATCTTGCCAGCCCGCTTCCTCATCCTGCTGGAGTAGATCTGCTGAAGTGATGGCAGGTTACATCCTATGATCCTCTCTGCTGTCCTGATGATGCGCTGGAGTTTGGTTCTTTCTTGTGAGGTGGAGGAACCAAACCAGATAGTTATGGAGGCTGTGATAATGGACTCGATGATCGCTGTGTAGAACTGGATCATCAGGGTCTGTGGCAGGTTGAATTTCTTGAGCTGTCTCAAGAAGTACATTCTTTGTTGAGCTTTCTTGATGATGGAGATGGTGTTTTTCTCCCATTTCAAGTCTCTGGAAATGGTGGTGCCCAGGAACTTGAGTGACTCCACCATTGATACTGCAGTGTTGTTGATGTGGAGGGGGGGAAGGGTGGGTGGATTGCGTCGGAAGTCCACCACCATCTCTACAGTCTTTTCTGTGTTTAGCAGCAGGTGGTTGTTGCTGCACCAGGACACCAGCTGCTCAATTTCCTTTCTGTAAGCAGACTCATCTCTGATCCATCTCTGATCATCTTTGATCCATCATGTCTTACATTATTTTCTTCTTTGTCTCTGTCTTTTATTAATCACTATTTATGTAAAGCTGCTTTGTGACGACAACAGTTGTAAAAAGCGCTATACAAATAAATCTGACTTGACTTGAAATCTGATATGACTGGTCAGGTGTTTATCACCCGTGTGAAGTTTGTCCACTGACTGTCCCTGATGAAGCCTCCAGACAAATCCCCTTCAGAGGTCTACAGTCAAACTTTAAGCTAAATGCAAAAGCTGTGCACTTTATGACAATGCTTTCAGTAACGTCACTGCCATGCTCTCTGCATAATAGCATAGTACCCTATTTATGTCTACTTTACCTTACGCCTTATATTTGATTTTATTACTGTCTGTAGTTTAATTACATCTAGACTTTTAACTTATGTTGTATGCTTATATATTGTTTTTTTGTACATCTTAATAGTAGTGTGCATGGGATCAGCAAAGTAAGACTGTCACTGTAGTGTAGTCCCACACTTCTGGCTCAATACTAAAATTTAAACCCTCATCAGTGTCTGAACAGCGAAGTACCGCTTCCAGGATGGTCTTGGGCTACGTTGCCATGACGAGGGTGAATCTCCAGTGAAAACTGTCCAGGCTTTAATCTGGGTCTGGGGAACTGTGTCCAAATGTTTACTAACACAAACACAAAGACCTCATTATTACAATATCAGTTTTTGAATCAAACAATAATCAATACTAAACTCTTCTAGTTTGTTTAAATGACAAACTGAAAGAACTGACAGCTAGTTGAACTGGGTTTAGTTCAAGATCGAGTAACTTTGAACACTTTTTGTAAGTGGAGTCTAAAGTTATGTTACTGCATATGAGACCCAGTTCAATGTTCCAGCTGGCAGCACTTTCAGTTCCTCACTAGAACAGCAATAAAGGCCAATTCTGCCAATTCTTCAAACATCCCCTGAGGAGGACTGATTAGAGTCTGTGCAGGAGGGAGTTAGCAGCTCAGCAGTAAATGACCTGACAGCACTGTCTCCACTATACAGAACGAGTCTTGGGTTAAGTGACTGGGTCAACTGGGTCTGTGGGAGCAGTTCGTGCTAGCTACCTGTTTCCAAACTCGACTGTCGGCTCCGTTGAAGTGGTCCAACCGCTGAACGAACCAGTTTTCATCCACTGCAGGTTCCGACCTGGAAACAGAGGCACTGCCGAATGTCCGGAACCTGGAGAAACGTGCTTCTCCCGGGACGCAAAGAACACAGGTCCAAATGAAACCTGCTCGAAAAATGGCAAAGAAGTTTTGCAGCACTTTAGACGAAAAAGCCATCTTCCGTTTTTTCCGTCATACTCTGACATGTGATAAAGCTCTGCTGTGCGATGTCTTATTTCTTCTCCCTACGGCGCCACATTTCAAAATAAAAGCCTCACAGACAAACGCAGTCGTAGTCAGGGCTACTTTAAATGTTGCTATGATTTTTGAAGATTTTCACTTTTACTCAAATATTGCTATAAATAATAATAACAGTTGCTTTAACTATTATTATTATTGATCTATATTAAAAAAGATATCTATAGTAACTTTTTTAAACAATTGAATCTTTTTTAATGGGGTCATTCGTTTTATTTGCTAGCTGTTCTTTTTTAATCTGTAGTTTTTGTTATCATTGCTTCTTTTTATTTTATTTTTTTAAGGAAATATTTTTGTTCTTTTCATCCTTTATAGATTTTTCTTTGTTTGTGTGGTTTATTTTTAATTGCTTCTTTATAAGTGGAAGTCATTTTTTGTCTTTTTTATTTCTGTATTTGGTTTTATTTATCATTGCTCCTTTTTAAATGGTCATTTCTATTGCTCGCTGTTCTTTTTAATTGAGTCATTCTTGGGTTTTCCCAAAAAAGGCTATGAGGCAAAGTGGGTTGGTGTTGATGCAGTGTTACAAAAACTTTTTTTTTTTTTTTAGATATTTACTGTTCATGAACCTTCTACTGGTTATTGTGAACCTCAAACGTGGAGAAAACAGCTAGAGATGTCAGACCTTTTTGCTAAGAGTGACAGAACCTGTTTTCCAGACCCAGATTAACTTTTAGTCTAGAAGGAGTTTAAACCAAGTCCCATATTAGATAGATCTGATGAGTTTTTGACATCCAATCATCTCTTATTATCATTGCAATTTTGTTTTTGTGTTGCCTAGGCAACTAAAGGGCAGTTCCCATTGCTGTTTTTCATGTGGGATAACTTTGCTCTTTAAGTCAATTCAATAATAAAAGTTGTGTTTGCTGACTTTTATTTTGTCTAAGAACATTTTGAAGAAAGGGCTGTGACTGCAGGCTACATCGCGATTGTGACGTCACGCCAAATGACGTCAACAAGGACGTCTCCTTTGAAAAGGCGCGGTGCTCCCTCACTGCCTCAGTTAGAATTCAGCAGCTGCCGATTGTGACGTCACCGCGGCTTCTATATAAAGGCAGTTTCCCCCTCATTGGCTCAGTTAGGATTCAACAGCTTGAGAGAAGGATGTCCCCTATGTTTATGTGGACAGTGATTGTATTTGATTGACAGTTTTATCTAGAGCCACAACCATTAGAACCATGGCATGTTCTAGATCTTCTACTTATCTCAGACAGGATAGGTAAGAACCATTTACTACTCTAATTACACCATTTACTGCCCGAATTATTCTACCATTTACTTCCCGAATTACACCATTTACTGCCCAAATTATAATACCATTTAATGCCCAAATTACACCATTTACTGCCCAAATTACACCATTTACTGCCAGAATTACACCATTTACTGCCCGAATTATTCTACCATTTACTGCCCAAATTACACCATTTACTGCCCAAATTACACCATTTACTGCCCAAATTATACTATTTACTGCCCGAATTACACTATTTACTGCCCAAATTACACCATTTACTGCCCAAATTACACCATTTACTGCCCAAATTACACCATTTACTGCCCAAATTATACTATTTACTGCCCAAATTACACCATTTAATGCCCGAATCACACTATTTACTGCCCAAATTACACCATTTACTGCCCAAATTATACTATTTACTGCCCAAATTACACCATTTACTGCCCAAATTATACTATTTACTGCCCAAATTACACCATTTACTGCCTGAATTATACTATTTACTGCCTGAATTACACCACCATTTACTGCCCGAATGAAACTACCATTTACTAACCTAACTAATTTACTTACTGGCTGAATTATATATATTTATTGCCCGAATTACATCATTTATTGAATTACCCCCAAACAGTTTCAGCTGGGTTAAAAAGGAGCGACGCACTCGCTTTCTCTCTCCACACTAAACCTTCATCAGGGGCTGAAGTGGAGCTAAATTAAACAGTAGATTACCTTCAGTATCAGCAGCTCTCCCAGCTCTCTTCAGCAGAACTGAATTAACCTCCTGGGGGCGCACTAGCCATGTTTGGAATAGCAAGGGGGGGGGCGGGGTCTCAGGGGCGCACAGCTCATTGGACACTAAAGAATACTTACTAAAGGACCTGTTTATTGGTCAATTCTAACTTTACACAAGTTGTTCTAAACTTAGTTAGACAAAGGATTAGGTTGTTTCAGGGTTGTTTAATCTGTGCTAATGAACAGAGCTTAATGAACTGCAATGACCTGTATTAGACATGATGTTAGGATTAAATACAAAAATAAAGACAAAATGACCTGTGTTAATAACTTTCACCTCTACTTTCCATCTACAGGACAACAATGACAACCAACGAAATCCTGGAATCTTTGGGCTTCAATGTTTTGGCCAACATTGGTCAAGGGAGTTTTGGCACGGTTAAGCTGGCCAAATCCAAGAGGTTCGAAAAGCAGGTGGCCATTAAAGTATTGGACCTCAGGCTGGCCACACCTTCCTTTGTTCGTAAATTTCTGCCCCGGGAGATCGCCATTCTCCGAAGAATAAGACATCCTCACATTATTCAGGTGCATGAAATTTTTAAGGTGCCTTCCAAACAAGTTTACATCGTGATGGAGGCTGCCGTCATGGATCTCCAAGAAAAGCTGCAGCAGAGCTGCTACATCCGCAGCTCCCAGGCTAAAAAGTGGTTCTCCCAGCTCCTCAGCGCTGTAGTTTATCTGCACCAGCAGGACATTGTCCACCGAGACCTCAAATGTGAAAATGTCCTGCTGACTGCCGAGAACCAAGTTAAACTGACAGACTTTGGTTTTGGACGCTTTTCAAGAGGCTTCCCTCAACTAAGCGAGACGTATTGTTGCACTCGTCAATACGCTGCACCTGAGGTGCTCATGCGGAAGCCCTATGATCCCAAAAAGAGTGACGTTTGGAGCCTAGGCGTCATTCTGTATGCCATGGTCACCGGGTCCATGCCCTTTAAATATCAAGGTTGCAGGCGTCTCCTACAAGCCCAGAGCAAACCCTTGGTTTATCCATGTTGCATCAAAGTGCAGAAGCAGTGTCGTAACCTCATCTCCTACATGCTGCACTTCGATCCTGCCACCCGGCCTACAGCGACAGAGGTGGCACAGCACCCTTGGCTGCAGCCGAGGCAAAAATGGTAAGTAAACCATTGTGCATAAACTCATGTATCAAAGTCTAGGTATATATATATTTATGATGAAATCCAATTCTGATTTTAATCTGATTTTCATTTATATTTATGTTCAACAGCAGCAGACGTCTGGGGTTGTGGGTTCGATCCTTGGGGTGCTTTAAGAAAGAAAAGGAAAAGAACGTAAGTCGTAGAACACTTCTCACAACACACCCAATTCTTCAAGACTTCCAACACTTCCGTTAGATTTCTACATAATTAAACAGTTCAGTCGTTGTGAAGAAAGTAGTTCAGTTGAAACCTCGCTGTTCAGGTTTCATCAGTAAATGTGGGCTTTGTATAGATATACTATAATGATCTTCTCTTTTCCACGTTAGGTTGAAGAAGAGGGCAGTCCCAGCAGAGAACCACACGCCTCCACCAGTGGAAAAACTCCCCCACCTATGCCCCTGAAGGAAGAGTCTCCGTCTTCTTCCACTTTGAGCGGAGAGGTAGACGCACCCTCGCCTCAAGGCTTCAGATGCGAGTCTGTGGTGCCTGAGCTGGATGACGACAGCAGTGGAGCTGGTGCAAGTGTGACTTGCCCAAACGTAGAGGTTGTGGGGGAGGAGCACGGCTGCTGTAGCTGTAGTGCACTTTGTGCTGCAGTTAAGGCTCATGTTGTTGCACCGATTCTCAGAGCCTCTCGTTCACTTCGGGAGAGGGTGAGGAAGTGTTTCAGGAGGAACTCTGTGGTGCACATCTCCTCTCCTACTTCTCAGCAGGATGCTCGTCATCCTGTCTCTACATGCGCTCCTGCTTCTTCGTCTTCTGAGCAGAGACAGGAGGATGTGTCAGATGTCCTGACACTCTCTGGGGAGGTGGTGGAGGAAGAAGCTGTGGAGGCAGAGCCCACTGTGAGGCAGGGAGCCAGGAAGCCGAGATTCCCCAAGTTTAAGGTATGAGGGATGGTGACAGCCCCAGATTTTAATGTCCGTTTTAAATATCTGAAATGTTTCAGTTGGTCAATCTGTGTGATTTTATTTTATTTTTCTTCCTCCAGCAGATCCTGAAGAAGAAAAGGGTACATCCTTTGTAGACTTTTAGCACGGCTACCGCTAACAACACACTGGCTGGGTTTGATTCTGAAGAGAAAGTCCCGCTCCATGGGCTGGTTTTGAGCCAGAAGCTGCTCTCACACAGCCCACAGTGATGCAGGAAACCAGGAGACCGAGACTTCGGCTCCTCCTTCAGATGATCCAAACTGAAGTTCAGCTTTAAGGTAAGTAGAAGTTTTACAAGATTACCACTTTCAACTGCATTGATAAACAATACAGTACAGTTGATGCCTCCTAGAGAGGGAACCTCTCACTAGACCTATAGTGTACACACACACACTCAGAGGCAGGTGCATGAAGAGTGCTTTAGGAAACATTTACCAGTAAAGAAATGATCAGACTCATCTTCAGTATTACTCCAGTGTTGCACCATTGAATTACTCACATGCCTGACTTGTCCTGTGTGTTATAGGCAGGTGTGTTGTGGTAGCTGTTGAAGATCAGGATGGGGAAAGCGGTTCTCATTGAGACGTCAACCCACTCCAGCTGATGGAGGAAGAGTCTCCGTCTTCTTCCTCTAGGAGAGGAGAGGTAGACGCACTCTTGTCTCAAGGCTTCAGATGCGAGTCTGTGGGCCTGAGCTGGATGACGACAGCAGTGGAGCTGGTGCAAGTGTAACTTGCCCAAGCGTAGAGGTTGTGGGGGAGGAGCACGGCTGCTGTAGCTGTAGTCCATGTTGTTGCACCGATTCTCAGAGCCTCTCGTTCACTTCGGGAGAGGGAGAGGAAGTGTTTCAGGAGGAACTCTGTGGTGCACGTCTCCTCTCCTACTTCTAGGCAGGATGCTTGTTATTCTGCTGTCTCTACAGAAGCTCCTGCTTCTTCGTCGTCTGAGCAGAGACAGGAGGATGTGACTGCAGACGTCCTGACGCTCACTGGGCAGGTGGTGGAGGAAGAACCTGTCCTCACTCAGCCCACAGTGATGCTGGAAACCAGCAGACGAGACTCTGGCTCGCCCTTCAAATGATCCAAACCGAGGTTCAACTTTAAGGTAAGAATTTATCTCTGGAATATTTGAATTGCTTCCGAATAATTCTTCAGTTTCAGGAACAGATCAGGAGTGGGCTTGAAGTAAGTATCAGGAGTGGGCTTGAAGGAAATGGGGGGGGGGGCTTGGAAGGGAGGAGCGATCGGGAGGAAGGAGCCTGGAGGGGAAGAGCGACCGGGAGGAAGGAGCCTGGAGGGGAAGAGCGACCGGGAGGAAGGAGCCTGGAGGGGGAGAGCGACCGGGAGGAAGGAGCCTGGAGGGGAGGAAGGAGCCTGGAGGAGTCTGGATAGATGTGCAGTGTTGGTCTTTCAGTGTGAATAATAAAACTTGCTCTGCATTACTGATGTGTTCTGGATGTTTCTTTTTCATACTCAAAGTAAAACCTAGATCTGAACTCTATCTTAGTGAAACACTAAGTTGAGTCTTTAAACCTTTTAAAGCATTAGTCCAGGTTTAAGTTTAGTCTTGCTGCTCTCAGAACTGACCCAGTCTTTAAAACTAAAGGAATTAATAATTTCTCAAAAATAAATGAACATTAATGTAATCTTACACTAAACATTATTGATCAAATAAAGCTACGTCAAACTGAGGCTTCATAGAAACAATAAAATAGGTCAGATTTGTTATTCTTACAAATGTGTCTAATCAACATTTTCATGCATAAATTAGGAAAAAATCAATTAGGATGTTTTTCTCCAGAACATTCTCCTTCCAGGCTAAAACAAAACCCAATTCATTTTATGTAAGTGAGATCTTGTGTCCACTCACAGTCAGTGTGCATTTGAGTGTTCAGTCCCTGTGAGAACCCTGCTTCTGTTTGAAGCACTTTTACACTGAAAATCACTGAAACAGAAACTAATGAAAGTGACTCTGATGAGGACTAGATTGTGAAAACACTGTATAGTGGGGTAGTGTGTTTGGGACACAGCCCAGCTAAACAACACAGACACATGGGCTGGTCTGCACAGAACCTTGTGATGAAGTAGACAGATGCAGAAGGCATTATGTTGGTGGAGCGGGTGGGAGGGGTGGACACAAACGCCCCTGGTTGATGGTAGATGTTGTGGGCGGGAGTGACCGTACACAGCTCTATCTGCAGAAACACCAATAACAACCATCTTGTGAAATCACGTCCAGCATTTAATTTGTTTAGATGCTTTTACTTTGTTTTATTTTCATACTTTATAACAAAACAAAACAAAAAACACTCAGAATTTGTTTAGAAATGGGCTAAGGTCCACCTGCTCAGGGGTGTCGGTCCACCTATTTGGCTCCGGAGTTTAAAAGGCCGCCAGCCAGCTTCTCAGCCAGCTAGCATAGCCTACTTACTCCTGTTTCTATGCACTCTAAAAAGATCAAACTGATGTACTTAATTTATTGTTTAAACAGCTTTCTGATCAGTACCTGGAAACTACATACACAGGTAGTGTTTGAGCCTTTGAACCTTGGTTGTCAGGTTTCCAGAATCCAGCTCCAGTAAAACATTTGAGAAAAAACCCAGAACTGTATTTGAGATTCCTGGGGTCTCTCAGATCCAAGGCATAGGTTAGTCCCAACAAATAGCAACAAGCTCTGCTAAGATCCTCAAGACTGCTGAGGACAGTGATGCCCTTAATCACAACTCTTCATGTAAATTGATGGGAGCATCAGCAGGATCCTGCAGACATTGGAAAGTCATTGTTAGAGCTTATTGTCAGCATGCAGGTTGCAAGACAGACCCATTTTCATGTCCATTTTTGTTCAAACCATGTAAATGTTTCTTTAGCATGACCATGTGCTTTAAAGTCTAATTGCATACCTAAAATGGTACATTACATTTGTGGTTATGTTGGACAGGTATTTACTCTTAAGTTTGAATGTATGGATCTGCGCTGGATGTGGACTTGTTTCTAACTACATTGGCTGTACATTCTCATCCTATCATTTCAATCTTTTAAAATCACACTGTTTAAACACAGAACAATATCGCCCAGATTTAGCTATGATCTGGGATTGCTGCAGGTAGTCAGGCCCAAGTTCATCAACATTATTATGTGCCCAAAGAATGGAGGTCAGCTGACTACCTGAATATATTGAACGTCCAGGTTTTCCCACCAATGGCACAGACATATTCCAAGAAGACAATGCCAGGATTAAACAGGCTCAAATTGTGAGAGTAGTTCAGGCAGCATGAGACATAATTTTTACGCATGGATTTGCCTCCACAGAGTCCAGACCTGAACCCTGTTCAGACTCTTTAGAATGGGCTGGAGAAGACTTGTGGTCCAAATCTCCCATCATCAATACAAGATCTGGGGGAAAAAATGAATGCATCTCTGGACAGAAATAAATGTTGTGACATTGCAGAAGCTTGTGGAAATGATGCCATTGCAAATGCATGCCATAATCAAAGCTATTTCAGACTCCCTCAGGAGCAAGTATTAATGCTGTGAAACAGCACACAACATAGGGAGTATGGAGCGATTTGGGATTAAACCTCTGTTTATCTCACGCTACATGTGATTTTGTCTCTCTACGGCCAGCTGTGATCATGCAGCCATTTTGCTATTTGTCTGGATGGGGATCTTTTGAAAAACGGATGAGGGAAAATATACAAAATACAACCTTTTCAATGTTTGCGTTGGGATCCTTGTTTTCACATTTACATATTTAATCATCCTGGAACACAGTAATAAAGAGAGAACATTTCCCATGTCTGTTTTATCCTGGTTCTGCTTCTTTACTAGTGATACTGGCTGTGTAAAACAAATGTAGAATATATTAAACATGCTTGATGAGTGCAAAAAAGTCATGATCAGACATTCTCTAGTATTCCACAAAACAACAACAACAACAACAACAACAGTAATAGGACACTCCTCCTAAGAAAATATGTAAAATTCTTCATTAAGTTATTCAGTAATTCACACGCAGCAGACAGTGGGGAGTTAACTGTACCATGACTTAATAAAGACCCATAATTCACTGTTTAATAGTATTTTTATTTGACTATTTATTAGTCTTCTCTGTGAACAGCGTAGAACGGCGTCAACTTAACTTCACTGCTTGCACTCCATTCACTTAAAAGTAAGGTAAAATACACAGAGCAGGATAAACTGCTCTACCAGCAGGACCGGGACATTGTAGAAAGTAGCTAGTTAAGCTATTTAACTATTTAGGTACCGCGAACTGGCTCTGACAGTATTAAAAAAGGAATTACAGCCCATCAAGTTGTGTATGCACATCAATATTAAATGGATATGGTCACAATGATACCCCACTACTTACCCCAAATCCTCTCTAAGGATAGTTTAATCATCTGCAGCTGAAGTGCTGCACCTGACTCTAGTTAATTTAAGTAGTAATAAATGTGAGGGTGTCCCAACCTTCACTTCACTCAGTGTCACATAACTTCCTTTTCCTTAGTGGAGCAGATAGATGCTGACGCTCAGGGTGCTCCCGTGTCTGTGTTACCTTCTGGCTCTCTCCTTTTTATTAGGCTGTTATAGTCAGACCTGCCAGAGTCGTCACACACATTCTGATACTGACCAACATTCTCTGCTCTCCATAAAATTCCTCTCAGAACTAACTCTCTCTTTTTACCTTCTCCGAGTAAATGGCCACCCAACCCGACCTGCTGCAAGATTGCCCGCTGAGGTCCCCTCTACCTGCGTCAAACAAGCTGCCACCTACCGGTCCAACCAGCAGGCCCCCCACCCACCACCACCCATAGCAGACCAGCGGCTCACCCGCCTACCACTGATGACCATGTTAAAACCTAAATGGACTCGTAACTATCTGCCACTATTAATACCACCATTATTA
The DNA here is from genome assembly GCF_030463535.1 of Salminus brasiliensis. Classification (NCBI taxonomy): domain Eukaryota; kingdom Metazoa; phylum Chordata; class Actinopteri; order Characiformes; family Bryconidae; genus Salminus; species Salminus brasiliensis. The sequence continues at coordinate 32,946,106 of NC_132888.1, forward strand.
ACTATCTGTTATACCTGGTTTGGTAATTATCATTAATGTTTAAATAGTTCTGACCAGAGGAGGATGGGTCCCCCTTGTGAGTCTTGGTTCCTCCCAAGGTTTCTTCCTCCAGCTCTGAGGGAGTTTTTCCTTGCCACTGTCACCGTTGACTTGCTCACTGGGGGTCTTTGATCCATCATGTCTTACGTTATTTTCTTCTTTCTTCTTTGTCTCTGTCTTTTATTAATCACTATTTATGTAAAGCTGCTTTGTGACGACAACAGTTGTAAAAAGCGCTATACAAATAAATCTGACTTGACTTGAAATCTGATATGACTGGTCAGGTGTTTATCACCCGTGTGAAGTTTGTCCACTGACTGTCCCTGATGAAGCCTCCAGACAAATCCCCTTCAGAGGTCTACAGTCAAACTTTAAGCTAAATGCAAAAGCTGTGCACTTCATGACAATGCTTTCAGTAACGTCACTGCCATGCTCTCTGCATAATAGCATAGTACCCTATTTATGTCTACTTTACCTTACGCCTTATATTTGATTTTATTACTGTCTGTAGTTTAATTACATCTATACTTTTAACTTATGTTGTATGCTTATATATTGTTTTTCTGTACGTCTTAATAGTAGTGTGCATGGGATCAGCAAAGTAAGACTGTCACTGTAGTGTAGTCCCACACTTCTGGCTCAATACTAAAATTTAAACCCTCATCAGTGTCTGAACACCGAAGTACCGCTTCCAGGATGGTCTTGGGCTACGTTGCCATGACGAGGGTGAATCTCCAGTGGAAACTGTCCAGGCTTTAATCTGGGTCTGGGGAACTGTGTCCAAATGTTTACTAACACAAACACAAAGACCTCATTATTACAATATCAGTTTTTGAATCAAACAATAATCAATACTAAACTCTTCTAGTTTGTTTAAATGACAAACTGAAAGAACTGACAGCTAGTTGAACTGGGTTTAGTTCAAGATCGAGTAACTTTGAACACTTTTTGTAAGTGGAGTCTAAAGTTATGTTACTGCATATGAGACCCAGTTCAATGTTCCAGCTGGCAGCACTTTCAGTTCCTCACTAGAACAGCAATAAAGGCCAATTCTGCCAATTCTTCAAACATCCCCTGAGGAGGACTGATTAGAGTCTGTGCAGGAGGGAGTTAGCAGCTCAGCAGTAAATGACCTGACAGCACTGTCTCCACTATACAGAACGAGTCTTGGGTTAAGTGACTGGGTCAACTGGGTCTGTGGGAGCAGTTCGTGCTAGCTACCTGTTTCCAAACTCGACTGTCGGCTCCGTTGAAGTGGTCCAACCGCTGAACGAACCAGTTTTCATCCACTGCAGGTTCCGACCTGGAAACAGAGGCACTGCCGAATGTCCGGAACCTGGAGAAACGTGCTTCTCCCGGGACGCAAAGAACACAGGTCCAAATGAAACCTGCTCGAAAAATGGCAAAGAAGTTTTGCAGCACTTTAGACGAAAAAGCCATCTTCCGTTTTTTCCGTCATACTCTGACATGTGATAAAGCTCTGCTGTGCGATGTCTTATTTCTTCTCCCTACGGCGCCACATTTCAAAATAAAAGCCTCACAGACAAACGCAGTCGTAGTCAGGGCTACTTTAAATGTTGCTGTGATTTTTGAAGATTTTCACTTTTACTCAAATATTGCTATAAATAATAATAACAGTTGCTTTAACTCTTATTATTATTGATCTATATTAAAAAAAGATATCTATAGTAACTTTTTTAAACAATTGAATCTTTTTTAATGGGGTCATTTGTTTTATTTGCTAGCTGTTCTTTTTTAATCTGTAGTTTTTGTTATCATTGCTTCTTTTTATTTTATTTTTTTAAGGAAATGTTTTTGTTCTTTTCATCCTTTATAGATTTATCTTTGTTTGTGTGGTTTATTTTTAATTGCTTCTTTATAAGTGGAAGTCATTTTTTGTCTTTTTTATTTCTGTATTTGGTTTTATTTATCATTGCTCCTTTTTAAATGGTCATTTCTATTGCTCGCTGTTCTTTTTAATGGAGTCATTCTTGGGTTTTCCCAAAAAAGGCTATGAGGCAAAGTGGGTTGGTGTTGATGCAGTGTTACAAAAACTTTTTTTTTTTTTTTTAAATATTTACTGTTCATGAACCTTCTACTGGTTATTGTGAACCTCAAACATGGAGAAAACAGCTAGAGATGTCAGACCTTTTTGCTAAGAGTGATAGAACCTGTTTTCCAGACCCAGATTAACTTTTAGTCTAGAAAGAGTTTAAACCAAGTCCCATATTAGATAGATCTGATGAGTTTTTGACATCCAATCATCTCTTATTATCATTGCAATTTTGTTTTTGTGTTGCCTAGGCAACTAAAGGGCAGTTCCCATTGCTGTTTTTCATGTGGGATAACTTTGCTCTTTAAGTCAATTCAATAATAAAAGTTGTGTTTGCTGACTTTTATTTTGTCTAAGAACATTTTGAAGAAAGGGCTGTGACTGCAGGCTACATCGCGATTGTGACGTCACGCCAAATGACGTCAACAAGGACGTCTCCTTTGAAAAGGCGCGGTGCTCCCTCACTGCCTCGGTTAGAATTCAGCAGCTGCCGATTGTGACGTCACCGCGGCTTCTATATAAAGGCAGTTTCCCCCTCATTGGCTCAGTTAGGATTCAACAGCTTGAGAGAAGGATGTCCCCTATGTTTACGTGGACAGTGATTGGATTTGATTGACAGTTTTATCTAGAGCCACAGCCATTAGAACCATGGCATGTTCTAGATCTTCTGCTTATCTCAGACAGGATAGGTAAGAACCATTTACTACTCTAATTACACCATTTACTGCCCAAATTACACCATTTACTGCCCGAATTACACCATTTACTGCCCGAATTATTCTACCATTTACTGCCCAAATTACACCATTTGCTGCCCAAATTATACTATTTACTGCCCAAATTACACCATTTACTGCCTGAATTACACCATTTACTACTCTAATTACACCATTTACTGCCCAAATTACTCTACCATTTACTGCCCAAATTACACCATTTACTGCCCAAATTATACTATTTACTGCCCAAATTACACCATTTACTGCCTGAATTATACTATTTACTTCCCGAATTAAACTAACATTTACTAAACTAACTAATTTACTTACTGGCTGAATTATATATATTTACTGCCCAAATTACATCATTTACTGAATTATCCCCAAACAGTTTCAGCTGGGTTAAAAAGGAGCGACGCACTCGCTTTCTCTCTCCACACTAAACCTTCATCAGGGGCTGAAGTGGAGCTAAATTAAACAGTAGATTACCTTCAGTATCAGCAGCTCTCCCAGCTCTCTTCAGCAGAACTGAATTAACCTCCTGGGGGCGCACTAGCCATGTTTGGAATAGCAAGGGGGAGGGGGGGGTGTCTCAGGGGCGCACAGCTCATTGGACACTAAAGAATACTTACTAAAGGACCTGTTTATTGGTCAATTCTAACTTTACACAAGTTGTTCTAAGCTCAATTAGAGACAAAGGATTAGGTTGTTTCAGGGTTGTTTAATCTGTGCTAATGAACAGAGCTTAATGAACTGCAATGACCTGTATTAGACATGATGTTAGGATTAAATACAAAAATAAAGACAAAATGACCTGTGTTAATAACTTTCACCTCTACTTTCCATCTACAGGACAACAATGACAACCAACGAAATCCTGGAATCTTTGGACTTCAATGTTTTGGCCAACATTGGTCAAGGGAGTTTTGGCACGGTTAAGCTGGCCAAATCCAAGAGGTTCGAAAAGCAGGTGGCCATTAAAGTATTGGACCTCAGGCTGGCCACACCTTCCTTTGTTCGTAAATTTCTGCCCCGGGAGATCGCCATTCTCCGAAGAATAAGACATCCTCACATTATTCAGGTGCATGAAATTTTTAATGTGCCTTCCAAACAAGTTTACATCGTGATGGAGGCTGCCGTCATGGATCTCCAAGAAAAGCTGCAGCAGAGCTGCTACATCCGCAGCTCCCAGGCTAAAAAGTGGTTCTCCCAGCTCCTCAGCGCTGTAGTTTATCTGCACCAGCAGGACATTGTCCACCGAGACCTCAAATGTGAAAATGTCCTGCTGACTGCCGAGAACCAAGTTAAACTGACAGACTTTGGTTTTGGACGCTTTTCAAGAGGCTTCCCTCAACTAAGCGAGACGTATTGTTGCACTCGTCGATACGCTGCACCTGAGGTGCTCATGCGGAAGCCCTATGATCCCAAAAAGAGTGACGTTTGGAGCCTAGGCGTCATTCTGTATGCCATGGTCACCGGGTCCATGCCCTTTAAATATCTAGGTTGCAGGCGTCTCCTACAAGCCCAGAGCAAACCCTTGGTTTATCCATGTTGCATCAAAGTGCAGAAGCAGTGTCGTAACCTCATCTCCTACATGCTGCACTTCGATCCTGCCACCCGGCCTACAGCGACAGAGGTGGCACAGCACCCTTGGCTGCAGCCGAGGCAAAAATGGTAAGTAAACCATTGTGCATAAACTCATGTATCAAAGTCTAGGTATATATATATATTTATGATGAAATCCAGTTCTGATTTTAATCTGATTTTCATTTATATTTATGTTCAACAGCAGCAGACGTCTGGGGTTGTGGGTTCGATCCTTGGGGTGCTTTAAGAAAGAAAAGGAAAAGAACGTAAGTCGTAGAACACTCCTCACAACACACCCAATTCTTCAAGACTTCCAACACTTCCGTTAGATTTCAACATTTAAACAGTTCAGTCGTTGTGAAGAAAGTAGTTCAGTTGAAACCTCGCTGTTCAGGTTTCATCAGTAAATGCGGGCTTTGTATAGATGTTCTATAATGATCTTCTCTTTTCCACGTTAGGTTGAAGAAGAGGGCAGTCCCAGCAGAGAACCACACGCCTCCACCAGTGGAAAAACTCCCCCACCTTGTCCCCTGGAGGAAGAGTCTCCGTCTTCTTCCACTTTGAGCGGAGAGGTAGACGCACCCTCGCCTCAAGGCTTCAAATGCGAGTCTGTGGTGCCTGAGCTGGATGACGACAGCAGTGGAGCTGGTGCAAGTGTGACTTGCCCAAACGTAGAGGTTGTGGGGGAGGAGCACGGCTGCTGTAGCTGTAGTGCACTTTGTGCTGCAGTTAAGGCTCATGTTGTTGCACCGATTCTCAGAGCCTCTCGTTCACTTCGGGAGAGGGTGAGGAAGTGTTTCAGGAGGAACTCTGTGGTGCACGTCTCCTCTCCTACTTCTCAGCAGGATGCTCGTCATCCTGTCTCTACATGCGCTCCTGCTTCTTCGTCTTCTGAGCAGAGACAGGAGGATGTGTCAGATGTCCTGACACTCTCTGGGGAGGTGGTGGAGGAAGAAGCTGTGGAGGCAGAGCCCACTGTGAGGCAGGGAGCCAGGAAGCCGAGATTCCCCAAGTTTAAGGTATGAGGGATGGTGACAGCCCCAGATTTTAATGTCCGTTTTAAATATCTGAAATGTTTCAGTTGGTCAATCTGTGTGATTTTATTTTATTTTTCTTCCTCCAGCAGATCCTGAAGAAGAAAAGGGTACGTCCTTTGTAGACTGCTAGCACGGCTACCGCTAACAACACACTGGCTGGGTTTGATTCTGAAGAGAAAGTCCCGCTCCATGGGCTGGTTTTGAGCCAGAAGCTGCTCTCACACAGCCCACAGTGATGCAGGAAACCAGGAGACCGAGACTTCGGCTCCTCCTTCAGATGATCCAAACTGAAGTTCAGCTTTAAGGTAAGTAGAAGTTTTACAAGATTACCACTTTCAACTGCATTGATAAACAATACAGTACAGTTGATGCCTCCTAGAGAGGGAACCTCTCACTAGACCTATAGTGTACACACACACACACACTCAGAGGCAGGTGCATGAAGAGTGCTTTAGGAAACATTTACCAGTAAAGAAATGATCAGACTCATCTTCAGTATTACTCCAGTGTTGCACCATTGAATTACTCACATGCCTGACTTGTCCTGTGTGTTATAGGCAGGTGTGTTGTGGTAGCTGTTGAAGATCAGGATGGGGAAAGCGGTTCTCATTGAGACGTCAACCCACTCCAGCTGATGGAGGAAGAGTCTCAGTCTTCTTCCTCTAGGAGAGGAGAGGTAGACGCACTCTTGTCTCAAGGCTTCAGATGCAAGTCTGTGGGCCTGAGCTGGATGACGACAGCAGTGGAGCTGGTGCAAGTGTAACTTGCCCAAGCGTAGAGGTTGTAGGGGAGGAGCACGGCTGCTGTAGCTGTAGTCCATGTTGTTGCACCGATTCTCAGAGCCTCTCGTTCACTTCGGGAGAGGGTGAGGAAGTGTTTCAGGAGGAACTCTGTGGTGCACGTCTCCTCTCCTACTTCTAGGCAGGATGCTTGTTATTCTGCTGTCTCTACAGAAGCTCCTGCTTCTTCGTCGTCTGAGCAGAGACAGGAGGATGTGACTGCAGACGTACTGACGCTCCCTGGGCAGGTGGTGGAGGAATAACCTGTCCTCACTCAGCCCACAGTGATGCTGGAAACCAGCAGACGAGACTCTGGCTTGCCCTTCAAATTATCCAAACCAAGGTTCAACTTTAAGGTAAGAATTTATCTCTGGAATATTTGAATTGCTTCCGAATAATTCTTCAGTTTCAGGAACAGATCAGGAGTGGGCTTGAAGGAATTTGGGGGGGGGGGGAAGAGCGACCGGGAGGAAGGAGCCTGGAGGGGGAGAGCGAACGGGAGGAAGGAGCCTGGAGGGGGAGAGCGAACGGGAGGAAGGAGCCTGGATGGGAAGAGTGATCGGTAGGAAGGAGCCTGGAGGAGCCTGGAGGGGAAGAGCGATCGGGAGGAGCGAGCCTGGAGGGGGAGTGCGACCGGGAGGAAGGAGCCTGGAGGGGAGGAGCGATCGGGAGGAAGGAGCCTGGAGGAGTCTGGATAGATGTGCAGTGTTGGTCTTTCAGTGTGAATAATAAAACTTGCTCTGCATTACTGATGTGTTCTGGATGTTTCTTTTTCATACTCAAAGTAAAACCTAGATCTGAACTCTATCTTAGTGAAACACTGAGTGGAATCTTTAAACCTTTTAAAGCATTAGTCCAGGTTTAAGTTTAGTCTTGCTGCTCTCAGAACTGACCCAGTCTTTAAAACTAAAGGAATTCAATATTAACTTAATAACAATAACTTTTACTATCTGACTAGCAACTTACAAGAGCTTGCTTGCAGGCTGGCTTTAGATTTCCCATGAGGACGCTCTACCTTCGCGCGCTTTTGTTAATGGCGTCCAATTTTATTCAATTTCTTAAGTTGTTGTAGAAGAAATTTTAAAATATTGATTTGAATTGAATTATAATTGAATTAATAATTGTAGTAATTTAATTGTAGTAATTAAAACTACTTGCTTATTGTCTGAGTAAACTTTTTTCAAGTGTATATATTGAGAGATTTTATTAATTCAGTATGGCTTTTTATTATTAATATTATTATTATTATTGTGATATTTCTAAAGCCACGAAATATATTATACATTTATATTATAAATATATATATTTTTTATATCATTTAATCCGTTTGCATATTGGATCAGTTTCCCAGACCCAGATTAAGTCCAAATCTAGTCTAAAAGGAAGACCTAGAAAAACGTGTAATTTACGCCGTCCTAGTGTTTATTTATTTTTTTTTACATCGTAATCTATATAGTATTATTTACCAAGCCTGTACATGTAACCCCTTCCAGCCCACCCCTGACTGAGAGGATCAGACCAGACCAGGCTAGATCTGAGCTGCTGAGAAACCTGCACTCTCCTGCTGCAGTTTATTCCAATAAAACCCTCGACTTTAGCCTCTTTCTACATTTCTGTCAGAGTTTGTGCCTTTTATTTCTCATGTTTATGTTGTTTAAGATATTTTAGATAAAAATACAAGCTCTGATCCGACTAATGCTGAGAAGATCAGACCCACAGCAGTCCGACTAGAAGCAGTAATGGCTCTTTCTTATTTGAGAGGATTTATGGGAGATCAAAGCATGAAACTCGATTATTGGTTTGCTGAACTAGTTTTCATAAAGACAATAATTCCACAGACATCCTGAGATATCCTGATAGATCTGCAGCAAGTGTTGGTGGTTGGTGTGGCGCAACAGACAAAAACCACTAGCTGCCAGTGAGCTATTACACCATGTGGGAGACCAGGGTTCGATTCCCAGTCTGGGTGATCGTATGCTGCGCTACACCAATAAGGGTCCCTGGGCAAAACTCCTAACACTACATTGGCCCACCTGTGTAATACAAGTCACCTTGTAAGTCGCTCTGGATAAGAGCGTCAGCTAAATGCCATAAATGTAAATGCAAGTGTTGCTCATTAAAATGGAAAGACTTTACTTTTAAAAGAATATGTGCAGCACAAACTTTTGTGTGTGTTTATTTTACTATACTATATTATAAATTTGAGGAATGTCAGATGACTATAGAATTGAGTACACGTCACTAAATATTTTATTTTACTACACCACGTGACTAAGGACGTTGGCGCAACGAAGAAGAAGTATGGAGCATGTGCATAACACCTGAAGCAAGGATTGCCCAGATAAGAGCGCAGTCACTGATCAGTTTCAGTGTTTTGAGTCGTTTCTGAGTTTGAAGCTGTTCACAGCGAGTTCAAAACAGTCCAAAAGCTCAAACTCGGTTAACGGTCATCTGATCTGTGTGCATAAACACTCCTAAAGTTGAATATTTTAACTAGAGCTGCATTTTTCTTTTCCAGAAAGTGACATTACCGGCCTTTAGCCTTCTCTGAGGCTTCGTCTCAAACCGCTCCCTCTTCCCTGTGCAGTGCACTTTCTAGATGAGGAAATAACAGCATATTCAGCACATTCAGTGCGTTATATGTATTAACTAAATGAGTTTATAATTAACAATAGGGTAAACAACTCTATTTAACACTGGCACAACTTAATGACTGTGTTATTGTTAAAGTGGTGCACTATGTAGGCAGCGGGGAGTCGTTTGAGACGGTGACAGTGATCTCCTCTCTTAAGAAAGTGCAGGGGTTGTGCAGGCTGGTGAAAGGGGAACAGATTTTGATTGTGCAGATTATAAACAGGAGTGTTTTTCTGCACACACTGTGTGTGTGTGTGTGTGTGTGTGTGTGTGTGTGTGTTAGTTTGTTGGCTAACGGCTGGAAGTAGACCTGCATCAAACTACTGAAACTAGCTAAACCTACTAAAATTACAACTCCTCAATAAACTGGGAGGCTGTAAACACCAGACAAATTGCAAATAGGATACACACAACATTTCAATTCAGCAGGCAACTAGCAAGACTGTTTTTTTTTTTTTTTGCGGTCAAATGGCTTTTTCGTCCAAACTAGCTATAATGGCGTTGGTAGCTCCTCACCCCGCCAGTGACCCACACTGTGTTTATCTGGAGTCAGCGGGCAGCACTGTGTTCACCAGCAGTTAGTTAGCTGGCTAACCAAGCAGCGTGTTTGTTTGTTTGTTTATTTATTTATTATTCTTTTTAAAATAGTTTTTTTCGTGGTTAGCGAGTTAGGCAGTGGTTGCTTCACTAACGTTAGCAGAAATGGAGGGATTTCTAAGAGTCATCTTTGAAGATGGCGGTGGTGCAGGTGGATGCTGGACCTTCAGATGCTTGGTGTGACCGGCTTTAGCGGACATTTAGCAGAGCTCAGTAGTGAACAGAAATATTCGTATTTATTGGTGTAAGGGTACATATATTCGCCCCATACCGTCACGTTACATTCCTACAGTTTAATACAAAAGGACATATTCAAACCCACCACTGCATCCCAAACTCTGGATGCCCATGACTTTAAAACACGTAGCCATTCAGTTCTAGACATAACCCAAAACTCAGGTTATGAAGCGAAATCTTTTGCAGTGATTAGTCTTAGTGGCAGGGTCTTCTTAAAAGTAGCCCCCATTTCTGCTTATTACAGTCTATCGTCCTCCTGGACCGTATACTGATTTTCTTGGTGAATTTGCCGACTTCTTATTAGTAGTAGATATCTCTACTGATAAGGCTTTGATTGTTGGAGATTTCAATATTCACTTTGAATAGCTCTGGACCAGCGTTACTAAGAGTCACAAATGACCTCCTCGTTTTATTTGATAGGGGCTGCACTACTATTCTTGTGCTGCTTGAGACACCATATATCTGCAATTCTGCTCGACAGGCTTGAAAATACTGTCTGAGTTAAATATAGAGTAAAGATATTTACCTCCCTCCCTCCCTCTCTCCTTTCTGTTGTCTCTCTATCTTCCACATGTATTGAGATGCCCGGTTCCGTCTGTTCTATCCTGGTTCCGCCTGACCTGGATCTCCACTACCCTGCTGCCCGCTGTCCTGCTCTGGGGCCTTGCATTGATTCATCCTAACCTCACTGCAGGACTGACTGTTTATCTGCATGGACTTTATCATCTCGCTCACGTTTTCATCTTGTATAGATTGACGCCACATTTACCATTTTTTTTTTCTTAATTCAGTTTTGTTTTATTGTTGTCTTTTATTCCTGTTTTTGCTTTTTTATTATTATCCAGTGTCGACCTGAGGAGGATGGGTTCCCCTTTTGAGTCTTGGCTCCTCTCATAGTTTCTTTCTCTCAACCCGAGGGAGTTATCCCTTGCCACTGTCGCTACTAGCTTGCTCAAAAGAGGCTCGGACCCGGATCTCTGTAAAGCTGCTTAGTGACATTTGTTTATGTATAATTCTCAAATTGCACACTACTCCCCATGTAGGTCATAGGTCAAGAAATTACACCTAAATAGTGCCCTAGTTGTTTATTACAGTCATGGGGCCTGTGTGTGTATATGCATTACTTCCTGTTTAACATTTAATGCACTATTAAGGTTGAGAAGCTTCTAATTTCAAACCTACATAGTGTACACACAGAGAAAGAAGCTGTATGAGACTCATATTAACATTACATATATGTGAACCAAGCCGATCTGGCTGGAATGATATATATATACCCATTATACAGAACCAGCCATTTCAACATTAATAAGCTAATTACTCTGACACTTTTAACATTATTAAAAACAGAAATGACTTACATTTGACTTCATTAATCAAATCCAAGGTTGTCCCTGCTGGTTGAAGCGGGTATTGTCTTCTGATAGCTGCTTAGCTTCCCTGACAAAATTCCCATGTGTTGTGTGTTGTGCCCTGAAGGATAAGCAGAAAGCAGAGCTCATCTGTCCCCTGCTCTTCAAAGGTAGCATAGCATGCTAATTGGTAGCAGGTTGTATCCTACATTACTTCTACTAAGGAAAATATTTGAGGGAGAAAAATAATAAATAAAGTGAAACATTTTATTATTTTTTCACCTGTACGTTTCTTGCTTGCTTCCATAGGGAGAAGCACAGTGGTTGTGGTATTGTATTTTGCTTTCCATTTCTTGAAATAAAATGATGTTTTGAGTCACTAAATATTTAGTCACTATTTGTAGTGCTTATTTGATGTATGGCTGTAGTAAAACCTGCCATAGATTTTCATTGTCATTAATAGTTATCAGTTGTAGTATTAACACACATTCTTAGTTATGTTCATCTTAAAATAGCTTAACTTTACTGAATAAAGAAACAGATTTTTTCCAAGTAAAGAACAACAAATCAAAACTGATTTGTTAGTAATGTCAGTTTATTTATTTATTTATTTTTGGTAAAAAAAAAAAAAAGTTAAAAAGGTTAGGTGGGTTATATTTAAAAAAAGCTTGCCAAAACGTTGCACTACATATTTAAGTAAAATTAACAGATTTTTTTCAGTGCAGTTTCACACAGTACATGACCAATGCACTTGATCAATCAGATATTAAATACAAAATACAATAAACTTATCAATCAATCCACCTTTAGTTCCACTCGGAAAATACAGATTGTACTTCATTTTTCTTTCAATAGACAAGAACTGAAAGGGAAAAGGAATATATCTAAAACGAAGGTAAATGAGCAAATTTAAAAGATTAAAAAGATAATCAATATATATCTATCTATCTATCAAGACAAGAAGATTAAGTATGTGCTAAAATTAATTAGAAAGATTAATAGAATAATAAATAATTAAACAAAACTGGCAAACTGGCAAATTCTAAAAAAAATTTGAATAAAAATATAAAAAAAAAATTAAAAAAAAACTAATATGGGAAATAAAATAGATCAGGGTGAGGTTTTAAAACCACCAACAGAATGATAAAAATAGAACAACAGAATAAAAAATGGAACTAAGTAAATTAAAGCTAAATTGATTAAATAAAATAATTTTCAAATACACTGAATTAAAGAAAATGGGAAATTATAATAATAATAATAATATGCCACCTACGCGTTCAGCCGGTGCCTCGCCTTTGGGCCCCCGGCGCCCCCTGCAGGTCACACTGTAGTTATTCTCATATAAAGATGACATTAAGAGAGGACTGATTTCCAGGATATATTCAGCTCTACACTCAACAGAAAATGCTCTTTTCCACAATGTGTGAAATCAAGGAGGGAAAAAGAGGCCAATAAAAGGTTCTCCCAAGACGACTTATCTTTTTTATCGTTACGCAATCATACAATTTCTCAATATTTACATCCATGTATAACTCCTGCAACTTATCGGTTTGACCACAAGGTGGCATCCAAGCTCCATCCATGAGGTCAAGTCCAAAGGGATTCCTTCTCCCTATATAGAAGTGCACTCTTCTGTTCAAGTGAGCGTAATGAGGCTGAACATTAAAGACACTGCATTAGACTGTAAAGCACAGAAGCCGTAGTTTTAGTGTGTTTTTGCCTTATAAAAGTGAACTCCATAGAGAGGGAGAGTGTCCTTTCCTTCACAGTACTTTATGAATCGTAAGGAACCCGAAGTCCATCAAAATACTAAACAGACAAAAATCATATGGATTAAATTTAGAATGTAAATGGTCTTTATTCAGGGCTTCTCTCTAATATAAAGCACACAGACAGTCAGAAAAAGGAAGGACTGCGTTTGCTTTATGGAATCTATGGGTTTCCTGTTTACGCACATTACTGGGTGCGCGCGCAGCCAGGGGGCAACAGCGCTATGTAAACACCTCGAATAGCAGAGCGAATAGACTGGACTAACTAAATTAACCATTTACACTGCAGTAATCAGCATTTCACACGCTGTGTACATTCAAGTTGACTCAATAATAAAATACATGCATTTTATTGTATCTATTTGTTGTTTTTTCTTCTCGTTTCGTTTTTTTTATTTTTTTTTTCTTTTTTTTTTTAACAAAAGGGATGTGATCCCCTGGAGTGGTAAACAATCTCCATCCATCTTCTCCGAGACTCTTTTTTATTTTTTTTTTTATTTTTTATTTATTTTTTTTTCATTTTTGTCATTTTTGCTCCCTAGCGTGAAGACTGCTACCTTCCAAATCCCACCGATTCTACTTTCTCTTAAATACTAGTCTGCAGTGTTTACTCTTTCCGAGAAGAAAAGAGACTCTCAGCACCGTCTCAATTCACTCCTCATTCCCTACATAGTGCACTACTAATGTTAAACAGGGAGCTGTCGAACCTACTGCTGGATATAATTGACTTTTGGTCTCACATCATGCCCTGTTTGGGTGGAAGTGCTGTTATTTCATGACCCACAAAGTGCACTACATAGTGAAGAGGGAGTGATTTGAGACGGGGCCTCGGGAGAGTAAACACTGAGAGTGCTGCAGTGCCAGTTTCACAGATGAAGCTTTAGGAGTGTTTCTGCACTCAACTCTGATGCAGGTTAACTGTCAGTTAGCTTTGAGTTTTGAGCTGCTTTTAGAGACGCAGCTCCATAGGGCACACTTGTGGTGGGATGATTTTAGTGGGGGGCATGTTCTGTCTCTTAACCTTCTCAGAGTAAATGGTCGCCCACTCACCCGGCCCAGCCTGCTGGAATACTGACCAGTGGGGTCCCCTCTACCTGCGTCAGACCACCAGGCTCCCCCCCAACCCATGCCAGGCCTTCTGCACCCCGTAATACCACTGCTTCCTACCTAATGACCATGTTAAAACCTAAATGGACTCTTAACCACTACTAATATTAAACCAGCACTAACTATCATTACTCTCATTACTCTTACCATCACTGCAAAGGTGTCAAAAGTATTTACATTCATTATTTAGGTAGACGTGTAGAGACCAGGGTTTAAAAGACCTCTGTAGAAGTTGGAAGTACCAACCTTTTCAAAGTTTTTACTCAAAGTACTGGTTTCAAAACTACTCAGTGTCAAAGTAACAGTCCACATGGGCCTATAGTGCACTACCCCACCTCCCCAACAAAAACATTTCTCTAAAAGCCGTAATGACTATAATGTTCTATTAAAATGTTCATGTTAAAAAAATGTTGGGCTGCTCTAGGCTGCCTGTTTCAGCTGCAGATCTGCCCATTGAAAATGAAGCATTTTAGTAATATCAGATCTATTAAAGGAGCATCTACGTGCACTACTGAGCATTAACATGTGTTTCATGGAGGGAAAATATGATGAGTAGCTGCCTATACGTTGTAATGATGCAAAAAATCAAGCTTCAAAGGCATGTTATCAATAAGCTTTATTGGAATGTAAATGTGGAGCTTAGTCAGATGCTCAAGTTCTCTTGAGTCTCTGCCACAGACGTCTTCATACTAGGCTACATACGTCTGCTAAGTCACACTGTCCGGATGGTATGATTTAGGATCAGTAGTCTGTGGGATGAGGGTCACTTCTATGCCTACCAGGGTTTCACTGAGAGCTGCTCTGATTGCCTCTGAACTTGAATGTGAGGAACTTGGTCCCCCATTCATCATCACTGACTACAATATTCTCACCAGCAAGCTCTCCCAAAGCTGTTTTGCCCTCATGGCTAGGGCAGGTGTCCCACCAAGGGAGTTAGGATGAGTTGATGTTGATTTATGATGTTCATATATATAAATATCTCATAAGGCTACCTACATATACACTGTAAAAAGTGAGATGGGTTAATTAATATTTACTAAACAATTAAAAGCTACCAACATATAATAAATAAGGATATATGTAGTTTAAATTGAGCTGAATTTAACATTAATCCTAATGTGTGTATTAATTGTATTTGACAATTTTGCTTTAATAAAATGAGATTTTACTCATCAGGTCTTTGTTTTTAATTATCTTACACTTCCGCCCAACGCAGGTTTCAACTCATGGACTCTAGACACTGTATTTTTTAGGAGCTGCTGTCCTCCAACTTTTTAAAGGTAGGACTTTTTAAATTATTGTTGGGGAATTAACGAGGTTTTGTAGCAGCTGTAACTTACCAATAATTTAGCTTTGCTGTAAGTCTAAGAATTTAACTTTATAGTGATGCTTTGTAGATTTTTTATAGCTTTGAAACATGGCATGGACTAAAGTGGCCCATTGAAGATAGCAGCTAATTTAGTTAGCAAGCTACCTTTTAGGGTAACTCCCATCCCTGCCCCACCTTAAGAATCTGGAAACGGAGCACAAGTCTTTCCTTCATTCTCTCTGTTATAGATGGGTGTTGCCGTTCATATTCTGTTATTTTTTAGCCCAGTGCTGTGATATATCCTATATTCTCCAGCATTTCTGTGAGTAACCGCGTAGTTTGATGCCTTTACAGTGTAATGTGGGGCTGTCCGTTATTTTCTGGCCTCTGGAGTCTGCAGTAACAGCAGCGAGTATTCGAAGCTGTTATTATTCGGGCTGAGAAGGTGGGTTCAGAAAATCACCTCCATCCTGTGGGATTGTAGACTGTCGTTACACACGGCTTCACTCACTCTAGCAGGCCGCCAGCCTCTCTTAGATATGAGGTGCAAGCCATTGCTACTCCCAAACAAACTGTCTAGTTTCCATTAGCTGCTCACACAAGCTGACTAAAGTATAACAGTTTGCTAACAGGACAACTCTTAGCAATGTCTTCGAGGTAGCTTAGCAAGCTAGATAGTACCAAGAAACGAAGCCTATTAAGTTCAAATGACATATTAAAGTTCCCGTGTCTGTTTTAACATACATATTGAAACAAAAAATACTGACATGGTGTGCACAGAAGACATGAAATCATCAGCCAGACACCAGCATAGAAAACATTAAAGCCAGATGGCCTGCTCTGTTTAAGGCATCTCATGTGAGTTGCAGTGTTGCTTAGACTTACATGTTGTGAAAATCTATTCCTAGTCCATGTCTTACTACTGCATTAGTATGTTTGCATATTTAGCTTTTAAATGCAATGCAATTTACAGTGACCAGTATTTTATTTTCTTGCTGTTAAAAAAATTCTAAGAACAATATTTCTATTTCTACTATTTGAGACTCTAATGCTGTTGAATGTCTTTTAGCTCCAGGATGAGTTTCACAGAATCACATCAGTGCACCTTGAATGTCCAAGCTGAATGCATATACTCCAAAGCTTCTTGCACTCTTCAGTTCCAAGGGTGGAGCCCTAGGGTTGAGGTTACAAGCTATCCTACTCAAGGTATCCTCCAATTACTTCTTAGTTTGTTAAAATCGTATTACAAGGATTTTATGACCCAACTGCAGGGATATAATTTGCTTATTAGTTAACTCTTTTAACAGTTATTTTAGTAGTTTATCATTGTCTCAACAAAATGTGTATGAAATAAATAGTTTATACAAAATTTAGTTGATGACTGGTTAATGTTTCGGGATATGTTAAGCCTGTCAGAGTTGATTAAAAAATATTTTGAAGCTGCATTTGTGTATACATATTCCTTCTGTGCAAGGGACACCAGCCAAATGGGTATGTAGGTCCTTTGAGGTTGAAGCTGCTACTAAAAGAAAGTTGTTTTTTTTTCCTTTGCAAAACTAATATTATTTAATCATAAACCACATCAATGATAATTTTTTACATTTTTATTATTGTGTTTAATTTTTACTGTAAAATAATAATGGCACATGATAATGATTACAGATTATCATTTTAGGCTCCCAGCCATGCTTGCAATTACATTGCCAGAGAAGTTGTCATTCAGTGCTCTGGGAATTGACAGGTCAGCTCTTAAAAGATTATAGGGTAAGTTGATGTACATGTAAAAGGGGAAAATAGTCATGTCTCTCTCTTTTCTTAGCTCACCTTGTATGTCTTGGGAAGGTCAACACCAATCAGCCATAACATCAAATTCTTGTTTCTACATTGTCCATTTTATCAGCTCCACATACCATATAGGATAGGATTTTATTAGACACTTCTACTGGTGTTGCTTCTTCACCTTGTAGGTGTAAAGTCAGAGCTGATGGCATCTGCTGCTACACAGTTTGAGTTCTTCTGGTCCTTCATCAGTGCCCACAGGACGCTGCCCACAGGACACTGCCCACAGGACGCTGCCCACAGGACGCTGCAGGCTGTATAGTTTCGGTTGGGTGGCGGTTCTCAGTCCAGCAGTGACACTAAGGTGTCCGGCAGCCCTGCTGTTTCTAATCCACTCACATCAGACACAGCACACAAGAACACATCACCACCATGTCAGTGTCACTGCAGTGTTAACAATGATCCCCCACCCACATAACACCTGCAAAGAAGTCTTCAGGGTTCTTTATTAAAGGTGAACCAGCTGAATATTGTTCTTCTGCCTGGTTAAAAATTTATTATTATTATTTATTATTATAAAAGTTGGTCATTTCAAGAACCTTTTACAAAGTGGTTCTTTATATTCCCCAAAAAAGGGGTTAACTTGTTTTACTAGTCAAATAAGTAATTATTATTATTTTCAGGGGCACTTCAGTCATGTTCTGTTGGTTCAGGGGTCGACCTGCAACCTTCTGGTCACAAGGCTGCTTCTCTAACCTTCCGTCTACAGCTGATAGAACAAATTACTGGTGTCTTATCCCTCAGCATTTTAAACAGCTGAGCTCCACTTACATTTTTCTTGTGTTTTCTGTTGTAGCAACAGTTCATATGGACAGAAGCTCCAATTGAAGCAATGAGTACAGTTTGTACAAAACTGAGCAAAGTACACCAACCAAAGAATCTCACAATCAATTGCACATTGACTGAGTTGAATTTTAAACAAATACCAAAATGTAAAATATTCATTATTTCCCATTAAACAAGAGGCAGGGCATCTTTTTTTACTTTGTGTTGAAAATGAGCTCATTTAGCGAGTTTTCTGTTCCACCTTCAATTTAAAAAGTGTTGACAGCACTCTTCCTTAATTAATGACCTATTTTGTGATTATTGATAGTGTTTATTTAAAAATGGGTTTATCTGTTTTCACTGACTTTAAACAACAGGCTGTAACCCCTGAGATTCTCTTGTTGAGGGACACAGTAAATGCTACCAGAGTCCTTAAAGGTATTTGAAACCTTTATAACATTGTGTATAACAACTCATTTCAGGCTAAAAACTAAGTTATTGATCAATGGTATTCGGGCAATTTCAATGATTTCAATTTCAATGTTCCAATATCTTCACCAAGCTGTGGTAGGAGCTTTAATGTTTAATACTGCTTCAGCGTCTTCAACCTGGAACCACATTCCCTTTCGTCTAAAATTACGAAACTACTGCTGCCCTTGACCTCCCTACTACTTGCTGGCTAGCAGCCTAGCGCTAGCACTCAATTAACATGTTTAGCCAACACACATATGGCAGCAAGTGGGTGACTTTGGGCAGCCAACTTTGACTGTCTAATCCTGAGCTTTTCAGCTTTAAACATATATAGCTATAAAAGTAAGTGGAGCAAGTTTCTGGCTAGCTAGCTAACGTAAGCTAATCTACACTGAACCACTCTCCTGCCTAACTATCATACTCAAATGCTTAACAAATATTAGGTCATCTGTGATCATCTGCGGGCAGCACAGACTGCTACTGGCCACCCAATTCATGTCCCTTGCTCTGTTTGCGCTGCGCTTGTCTCTACATGCTCAGCACAAATTGGGGGACATGTGTCACTACCTGATTTGCGTGACCTGCTCGATTTGTTCGGCCGTTCTCAAACCTCTGTACACCCAAGTTTCGCTTTACGATGCTACACGTTTTGGACTTTATGGTGGCATCCATAGCTGCACGATATGTGGTACATGTACTTTTATGCTTTAAAAAATAGTAAAATGATTCCAATTATTTGCTATTAAAGCCCGTGTGTGACATATGTTCATTGTTCTGTCTTATAGTTGATGTATGCTCTGAGCTCTGGTTAATATGATAATCAAGGGTAAACATCACAATAAGTGAGTAAACACACTGTTGAAAATAAATTGCATAAAATAGAGCTCCAAAGGCCCCAAGTGGTCCAGTGGAACAAGGCGGTTTCACTTTAACCCAACAATCGCTTACTGAATCCCGATCATGCTGCTAGCCATCGGCAGCCGGGGCCCTGAGAAAGCACAATTGGCCTTGATCTCTCCAGGGTGGGTAGATGGCACATTTTCCTCTCATTGCTCTAGTGGATTGCTGGCCGATGCATCAGAGCTGGGTACACTGGGCTTTCCTCTGAGCGCGTTAGTTGGCCTATGACATTGCATCGGCGGAAGTTTGGAAAATGAGCTGCATGTGTTGTAGTAGGCACGTGTTATGGGTAAAATCATGGGTATATAGATAAAAATCTAAATTAAAAGCAACCAAAATAAATGTCCATATATTCTCATCTGTGTATTACTAGATCAGATCAAACATAGCCAGAAATATGATCGAATATATGATGGCAGATCCAACAGAATAATAAATTGACAGAATAAAATTCATAAAAATGAATTGTGTGGTGTCACTGTATTTCAACAGAAAGTACCGCTGTGTTCTGACTGATGTGATACCTGACGTAGTTCCCAGTTTAAGCACCAGAAGGCGCCGTGTATCACTAGCGTGATAAAACATGTTACTTTCATTCTCACTCTGTAGTAAAAGTCTCATTTATTACTAACGGCTCATCCCTGTTAATGATTATCTCTCAGCTTTGTTCTAATTGACCTTTATATTTACCAGACACTTAATGAAGTTATATAATGCTTAATTACATTAGTAAAATAATTAGAAATGAATCCTTTGAAGTGCCTTAAAGTGCCAAATGAGATGACACTAAAATGATGGCTAACACCCATGTACACACACACACATGCACTTATACATGCCTAAATTTAAGAACAGGCAGCTTATCTGCATGACCTTTCAGAACCTATAAAGTCTGTGTGTGAGAAAGAGACACTCTAAACACTCTAACCTCAGCAGGTGCACTTTCAGGATTTGAGCAGGTGCAAGAAAGAGAATAAAAAGGCCAAAGGTCATGTTCATATTTCATATAGCTTTTACTTGAAGCCCCCCCTCACACACAGGCGGCCGGTAAGAGTAATACAAATATAGCATATAATACCAAACCCCATTCTAACTGGAAATGGGAATATGATAGGGAATGATCGGCCACACAGAAATCGAGGCTTTGTTGACACAGGAAGCACAACTCCAATTTTTGGCATATCTGATTTGAGCAGGACTTACATAGTGCAGTCTGAATGGCAAAAGGCCATTTGAACTTTTTCCAGTCCTATAAAGATTTATATATATATATATATATATATATATATATATATATATATATATATATATATATATATATATATATATATATATATAATTATATATTTATAAAGATCCTATAAACTTAAAATAAAATCATCAAAAATGCATCTGAATATGCCCTGTAGTGTGAAGGTCTAACAAGCAAATCTGTATTACCATTCAATAAAAATATGGACCCAAAAAAGGAGGACAAACTGTGCAATAATCTCAGATTTAACAAAGTTTACAATGAAACTGAATAATAATGAAACACGGTTAGACTATACTGGCTGGACAATGTCCCAAGCGTGATTCTTAGGCCTTGTGCTTTTCAATTCTGGAATTTCTTTGAGTACTTTCATTAGCATGAACCCCCTTAACCTGCGGCTGCATTTCTGCCAGTTCCATCTACTTTTATATATCAATAATGTGATACCTCATTGATGCTGTTGCATTTACTTGATATGTAATGAACATGATCTTGCTAAGCTAAATGTTTATAGATTTCAATTCACTTGCTTTTTATCATTATTCTGTTTATTTAAAAAATGCATCATTCATGCAGTAATACATAACACATTCTACACGCTGATCTATTTTACTATGTGCATTTTGAACATGTGCATGCTGTAACTCTTCCAGTGGCACCTTTAAACCCTTAAAAAAGTATTCAATCAGTCAATAATTTCCATTCTAGTGGCTGAATTTGCACTGGCAAGCCTGCAGTATAAGGCTGCAATGGAATCAAATTGGCATAATTTCTGTCATATCCTAAATGTAGTCAATCAGACAAGGCATGTTTGGCTAATATAGCTAACAATTAATAGAAGCTTACATGTAACAATTAGCATCATGCCTAAAAGCATGCCTAAATCAACACAGTTGGACCTCATCTATCTGAAGTCTATCTCAGAAAAAATTAAAAAGGTCAAGCTTATAATGGTCAGGCCGCCCTCCTCATCAGGCTGGAGAGAGAAAAAGGTAAAGTTTTGGAATTGGTTCGGTTTAGATTTGGACTGAAGTACAGCAAACACTATCAGAGTGTGTCTCACGACTCTGGCAAATCTGACTATAACAGCCTAATTAAAAGGAGAGAGCCAGAAGGTAACACAGACACGGGAGCACCCTGAAACACTGGCATCCATCCGCTCCACTGTCAACAAACATAATTGATTGCATGCAAGCAGAGGGACAACAGCACCAACATCTCAGTTTAGCACAATTCCCCGTGTCCATGAACCACTGGATCTGCAACCTTTCTTTAAAGGGGAATATTAATTACCGAAAGCTAAACTAAACAAATTACTTTTAGTCTAGACTTGAAGATTGAGACAGTGTCTGAGCTCCAAACATTATCTGGAAGGTGATTTGGGGGGCTTCATATGAACACGCTCTTCCCCCTGTTGAAAACTTCTGAATTTTGGGAACTAGTAAGAAACCAGCCCCCTCTGATCTAAGTAATCATGATGGTTCTTAATAGGAAATGAGATCAAACAGTTACTCTGGTCTTGATGTAATAAATATGTGTAAAATGAATTCTGCATCATGCAAAGATAAGGCATTTCTAGAGATGTGCTGGTGTGCTGGTAATATTACCTAAGCATTAACTGAATGATAGATCTGCATCCATTATGACACCAAAAGTTTTGCTATCTATCTGAAATTACTTAACAATTCAGCTTGAGATGTGGTGACGTAGTGTGGCATAGTTTATGATGCTAATGATGTTCATTTGATTATATAAGTGTATATTACCTGTTAGCTACATGCATAGAGAAATGAAAGAAGCACTGGACAGCAAACATGTCTTGGCTGATCTAAATTTCAAATAAATTAACTCTTCCTGACTAAATTTAGGATCTTTCTCTTTTCTCTTAGTTGTATGCACACACACACACACACACACACACACAATCTCTGTGGAGGATAGTTTTATGGCTCTTCCTGATAAAGGGGGGAAGGAAGTTAAGGAGTGGAAATAGAGATGCAAAGCTATTGCCTCAGGAGAGAGACATCACTTTACTGAGCTATGATAAGATATCAGAGTGTGGTGTGTGTGTGTGTGTGTGTGTGTGTATGTATGTGTGTTCCCAAAACACAAATAGTAACAACGCTGCCCAT
The DNA here is from genome assembly GCF_030463535.1 of Salminus brasiliensis. NCBI lineage: Eukaryota > Metazoa > Chordata > Actinopteri > Characiformes > Bryconidae > Salminus > Salminus brasiliensis. The sequence continues at coordinate 32,968,687 of NC_132888.1, forward strand.
GACTTTTCCCTGTAAAATTTCATTATGTGCAGTTGCACAATGTGTTGCGAGGGAGAGATAGAGAGAGAGGTGTCGAAGAGGGCTATCAGGGCATAGGATGTTGTCATTTTTTCCTCACAAGAAAATTGCATTTCTATTAATTACATTTTACAAAGCACATTTCCTCAGCTTTATATGGTTATATGTTTTATACATACACTGTAAAAAGAGCACTGTGAAATGTACAGTAACTTGCCAGGAGCAATTAGCTAGTACGTTGCTGTAGTGAATTTTACAGTATGCATACTGTACATTTAATAACAGTACCTATAAAATACTGTATACTGATTATAGTAATAATCACAGCACTGAGTTCTCTATTACATTTTGTTATCGCAGCAAATATTAGACTAATTTAAAAGGCATTACTGCATTCATTTTAAAACTGTAAATTAAGAACCGTGAAATAATTATATACTGTAAAAACACTAACACAAAAAAAATATTTATTGTATCATTTTATAATTATTATTTTTATAAATACATAGGTATTAAATACATTTTGTTAAAGCTGGCATAGGAAAAAAGAGTGACAATCACCAAATGGAGCTAGCTATACACTCAGGCACAGGCACACGTTTACTCAGTAATGTTACTCCTACACCAAACTGATGAAGTCATCAACTAAATGTCAGAAGATAGCAAAATTGATTGAGGATATGTTACTGTACTGTATCAAGCGCAGCACTTAAAGTCTAAATCTAAGAACTGAGTGTTTAATGTTTTTCACTTTCTTTAATAAATCTGTTTCAGTACAGTCTGCCTGCAATAAAAAATATTGTTATTTTCATTTAAGAATTCATTCATTTGTGTATAGACTAATTTACTCACATATACAGTATATGTATGCAATAGTTTAATAGGTCAGGATTCTCCTGATGTTCTTTGGGTTCAGCAATTGTAAATCACTGATATTTCTTAAAAAAGAGTATATTGCAGGCCTATTCTTAACTGTGATATTGAGGGTCCACCAGTATTTAGCTGTAAATAGTAAAACGGCAATAGCTTCTGCAATAGCTGATGAGCTACAGTCAGTCATTGGAACTTTACAGACTGATCGGACATGGTAAGTGCTTCTGACAAACTGGCCAACAAGTGTATGTACAAAGTAGGTATACCTACACTTTACATACAACGTAGAGTGTGTGTGTCCATGTGTTTGTATTTAGGATCATTACGAAAATATATTAGACAGTTTATATGCATTGAATTCATATTTACGTATGTGTCTATTGACAGTCCTGAAGTGGGTTTACCAGTATGTTTAATTATTGTAGGACACTTGCTATGTTGTGCATTGTCCAGTGGCAGTTGAGCGACGTAGGGTTGATTGACAGCTGAATAGCTGACTATTGCATCAAGAAGTGGCACACAAATCTACAGTTCTGGTCGTAATAAGTGTATGTGTGTTTAAAAAAAACAATGCGAAAACAATTATTCACTTGTGTGTGCACATTTCAGTTTGAGTGTATTATGTGTGTGTGTGTGTTAGAACCCCTACAGAGAGAGAGGTCGTGTAATGTGGTAATGTCACATTCCAGACACACTCGCCACGCGACAGCAGCAATATGATCCACAGAGCAGAACACCAAACACAAACAAACACACACACATAGAGATCACACTTATGTGTTCAGTTGGCCTCTGTCATTCTCCATCTCTCCTTTTCTCAATCTCTTCCTCCTCCGGATCAACTGCAGTTACCCTTTCTTTAACCTCTCTCCTTTGTTCTTTCTCTTTAGTGAGTCTAAAGGATTGCACAACTCAGTCATCTTCTAACCTGAATTCCACCCCAATAATATCTGATGACAATAAAGTGTTTGAACCTTTTATCTATTTTGCTTTTCCTTTTATCTCTATGCTCAAAAGTATGACTTTGTCTAATTATATAAAATACAAATTTGATTGTAAATAAAAATATAAACATAATGTGTAATCCAGACATTTATACTGTTATTACTGTTCATTTAAAGCATAACTACAAAAAGTCATCTCTTTAGACCAGTGATCTTAATCTAATTAAATAACCCTGTTAATGAAGACATTCAGGGGCATCTGAATTTTAGAGTGTGTTTTTGTAAGTGTGTTGGATCTGGGCTTTCAAGGGCTAAGACATCTGTGTGCAAAGACATCTTGTGGAGAGTAAAGACCAGCTTGTGTGGTCGGATCCCACAGAACAATGACTGTAGCACAATTTGCTAATTGTGCTGGCTATGATAGGACGGTATCAGAAAGCACAATAAACAGTTGATTGTAGTTTGCTTTGTATGTGTTCCCATGCCGACCCCTGTCCACCACTGAAAGAAATTTTATTTTGTTTGTTTGTTTTTTTATTCGCATCATGTGAGCAGCATGTGCGTTGCATACCTGGAGAAAAGGTGGCACCAGGATGCACTATGGGATGAATGGCAAGTGTGATGCTCTGGATATTATTTTGACATGTATCATCTACCTAAACATTGCTGCAGACCAAGTATACTCCTTCATGGCTGTGGTGTTGTCTGATGGCAGAGACTTCTTTCAGGAGGGTAATGTTCTTTGCCACACTACAAATTTCTTAGACCTCCATCCGATTGAGCAGGCCCCACCTCACAACTTAAAGAACATATAGGATCCGCTGCTCCTCGCTGATCTCGGTGCACGATACATTGTAAACATTCAAGACATACCCATTCGTTTCCATTCCCCTAAACCTTATAAAAAGTTCATATGGTGTCTGCCCCCTTCCTGATGTTTTCTTTTGTGGCACTTGTCGAAGAGAATGTTTTTAGATCTTTCAACAAACTGTAACTGTAAGACAAAGGGCTTTGCCTTTCTCTTTTGAATCATTGTCTCACTGTAAGTTGATTGCTAGCAGCTCATGCACAGAAGCACTGGAGGAACAGACAGTCAATTCACGGGTCCATTGCTTAGCCTCTATCAATATGTTTGAATGTTGATTTGGTGTTCGCACCGCGGAATTCAGTATTAGCTTTTTTGGGGAATTCTTTTGCAAATGTGAAATGAGCAATGATATTACTTTTAGTCAGACATGCTTTTTTTGCCCCTCTTCTTTTCTTACTGTGGAGTCATAAACACGAACCTTAGCTGAGGCTAGATAGACCTGCAGTTCCTTGAATGTTGATGTTGGTGCATTTTTATTTCCGATTGCATACGTTTGGCAGATGAACATTTATTGTGTAATAGCCAGAAAAAAATCTTTATTTTACTACTTACGTGATGGAACCTTCAGTATGGTTTTACACTCTGAAGAATGACCTGCATTCAAGCCTGGCTGTGCCCAGGTTTGCGATTTGTGCTTAGCTAAATCACATTAAAAGTCGAATTTAGGTTTAATGTTTGAGTAGCTAAGGGGACAATTAACCTTTCATACAGCTGATTTGCATGTTGGATTACTTTGTTCCTTGAAGAAATAAAATAATAATAAAATGTTTGTCTTTTCTGTGATTACAGTTTGTTTAAATACTCAAAGTCAACAACTTTGCAAATATGCAATAAAAATCAGGAAGGCACAGACAAACCTCGAATGGATTAGGTGCCATAAAGGAAAGCTTTTTTATGGCACTCTATGTGGAAATTAGGCTGCACAAACAGGGTGTTCTGAATACATTGTTTAAAAAAATGTCACAAATAGCAAATTCACATATCTGCCAGTTCATTAACAATAATCAACCTAGACTGTGTTTTGAATGCATGACAGCCAATCAAAACAGAGATATTGCCATCCTGCTGAATTTAGTACACATCTCTACATCATACTTTATATGCAGTCAGCCTAGTGTGTGTTTGTGTGTGTGTGATTACCCTAGCCTCACTGCCATAGACACACATTAACCATTAAACCAGCCTGCCTGAATTTCATCGCACACACTGGCTTATACATGATGTATTACTCCAGACCAATTAAGGAAGATGGGGAGAGGGCACCCTTAATTAGAGAGACACACACTGCCTGGTCAAACTTTAACACTTCATTTATAAAGCTTTTTTTCATACGCTTCAATTGCGGCTCAAAGTTGCCATGGTGAGGGAAGGGTGGAGGATTGGTCGCCAGGCATCCCCATTCTTACAAATAAAGGGTATCTGGGAGACAATCTTGGTTTAGAAACTTTAGATTGTGCATAGGTTCTTTCTCTTAACCATAGCATGTTTATTTCTTAAGGGTGTGAGTGATTATAGCAGGCCAGAGTATGTTGAAGTCCTTGGCAATGCTGTAATAACTTCCGAGCAGAGTAGCAGCAAATGGCCTGTCTTTGCCACAACTTATAAAACTGTAAAGTGGCATGTTGAAGGTGTGCTATAGGCACTGCAATTGAATTTATTGTATTATTGCAGAAAATTGCCAAAGCTGTGGTCAGATGCGTATATACATTCATCGTGGACATGACTATCATGGCAGTATGGTCTTTCAGTTAAATATTTGTCCCTTTCTGAACAGACGCTTTTGGTCATTAACAAGCTTTTGGCAGAATTCTGTTTGGATATGTGTCCTCTCCTCTTGGGCCGACTAAGCGCAGTCCACACATTTTCACTAGAGTTGAGGTCAGTACTGTGCTTTTGTTAGCCTGCTTTATTCAATCCACAATCACCTTTGATGTGTGTTTGGGGTCATTGTCCTGTTGGAACAACCAAATGTGTCCAAGTCAGCTTGTGTCAGTTGTCTAGTTGATGGTTTGGGGTTATGCTGGAGAATTCAGAGGTAGTCCTATTTCATTATTCCATCTACTTTGTGCAATGTGCCAGGTCTACTGGCAACAAAACCGCCCCAGAGCATGAGGCTACTATCACCATGCCTAACCCCCTGTGAAGTCTTAACATTCTGTATACTCCCCTTGTTCCAAAGGTCAAAAATGACCCGAAGACTATCTAATTACCCTGGCAGTGTAGAGCTTCCATGGAAGTACGAACATAGGTGATGTTTCACTGTCTAATTTTGGGATCACTCTAGGAAACTGAAAGCTCAAAGCTAAAAAAAATATTTAGGGTGTTTTCTCTGCTGTTAAACTTAGTGGTAGTTGAATGCCTGACCTTTACTCCAGCAAACACACCTCTGGTCATTGTGGTGTGTCATGGTCTCATGTGACCATAGTATGCTACTGCAGAAGGCTTTTTCTTTGTCCATATGGCTTGTATGTGTTAATTTTGGAGCAGGGGCTGTTTTGGAACAGTTTGAACAACTATTTTCACACCATTAGAATTATTCATCTATATGGACGTGTGTATATTCTTGACCCTATTTGTTTATCTGTGACCCTGTGTTATGACAACAACATTTTTTCTATTAAAAATGTATGTTGTACATTCATTTTGCCCCAGAAAAAGGACAGTTCAAATAAATCACTGTATTACCCATTAAAGAAACATATCAACCTGTACCAATCAAACTTTATTTAAATAGCAATTTTCAGACATATCAAATTGAAATTCCAAGTCCTTTACAAGTGATTGACAAAGCATTAAAATATGTTTAAAAACAATAATTACAAACTAAAAATACAAAAAATAGAAAAGATACAAACAATACAAATTAAATTTATATTATATAAATGTAAATCTATGTAAATAGTTACTTGAATAACATGGAATGAAAAACAATAAATTCACAAATAAATTTTAGAATAAAATAAATAGTAAAAGTAAATTAAAAATAACTGAAAACTAAAACAACACTACATAAAATACAGACTGAATAAGTAGGTTTGTAATTTGCATTTAAAGATGTCAATATTTTCAGCTCGTCTCAGCTCTACTGGAGGGCTGTTCCAGAGGTTTGGAGCGAAATAGAAGCACTATCACTAAAAGTTTTTGTCCTGCTAGGCATCGTAGGATCTAAAGAATATTACTGGATCATAAACCAACAGCATTTTTTAAATGTCTGGTGCCTCATAAACTTATAAATGATTTTTAAAATCAACAAAAAGACTAGCAGGTAGTAAGCCCACTGATCCAGTGTAGTGTTTAGACCAGAAAGAGGAGCAATACAGTCCTTCCGTATCGCTCAGAAAGATAAATGACATTGCTTTATAGAAGTTCTTTAACATCTCGACATGGCTTTCTATAGCAGGATACACCCAAAAGAAAAACTACATGACAAAATTTTTGGGGCGCAGTTGATTGTGAACTAATCCCCACCCTGTTATGAGACTGCAGTCTCCAGCAGTTAGCGTAATGTCTATTAGAGGAGACAGAGGTAGTGGGCTATTAGCAGTATTTACAGTATGATGGTATTGGGTGGTGTACTATGGGTGATTGATTTGATGGTAATAGTGTTGAGTTGATGAGTGATAGCAGGGGGTCTGCAGGGATTATGTAGATCTATTCATACCTGTCATTAAGGGTTAATAAATAGCTGTCAAAGAAGTCTCTGTATGTGCGTGTGGGTGCATATCTGCAACTGCTGTGTAGTCACGTGCTTGCAAGCGTGTGTGTACAGGCTGGTTGGATTCACTGTTAATGTTATACTTTTCCTATTTTACTTAGTAAGCCAGGGCAATTTTAGTGTACACAGGAAGGCACTTAGAGCCAAGGGGACTTTTGATTGCATGGTGCCACATAAATGAATACACTAACCCCCTCTTTTTTGTATTAATAATAACAATTATCAATTAGTCAACCAAGCTTACCATGTTCTGGCAAGGGTAAATGCAACATAAAGTTTTTTAGAATCAGTATTTGTTGCTCCTGTGCTCCCCCTACAGTCGGGAAGTGGAATTCATGCTTTGATCCCCCCTCAGGAAGGACATACACACATTTCTTGACTTTTGAGAGATACAGAACTGGCACTGAAAGTGAAGGAAGCATGTGGACTGTCGCAGTAGAATAATATCACAGAGTTTTTACACCAATATGACTCTGGCTATGCAACTTCACCAAAGTTATTTAAACATATACAAAACATTTGATTTTATACTTTCAAGGTACTACTCTTGAAATCCAGGCAAGTTTTGTTTTCTTTATGAAAAAAATCTCTAGCCAATTAGACTCTCATTAGTTGATACATCACACACACCATTAAAAAAGTCTAATCCATTTATTAAATCCAGGGATGGATTACTGACCGGGCCAGTGGGGCCAGTAGGGCAAATGATAGCCAGAAAGGGCCTCCCACAATACCTCAAAAATTGCAACAGTTCACTGTAGTGCAATGTTACCTCCCTCCTGCAAATATAAAGCGAACAATATGCCCCCTTAAGAAACAATTAAACACACACATTAAAAAAAACACACATATGAAAGTTTTGTGCATAAGATATTTTACATTACTCTAATAATTTACACTAGTTCTGCACTGCCTAATGTGGAATGGAAAATTCCAGTAAGAAGCTGGAGAATAACTCCAGTCTTGTTTGTGCAGCCTTTATTTGTTGCCATAATGTTTTGAAAGTCATAAAAAAGTAGCAGAAATTACATTTCCACATGGCCCATTAAATTGAGTCTAATGACGCCCCAAAGAATCGTTTCAAGCATAATACACACTGATATCACTATGACAAGTTAAATAATGCTTTTTCAGATGCATGACCCCTAAACCATTTTAGTCTAGATAAAAAAAAAAACATAATAAATCCCTCTTACACTGAGTGTGATCTGATGCAGACTAACAAGAGGAGCGCATCAAGTGCTCATAGGAGGCGCTTTTAAGCACCCTTTTTGGGCAAGTTCAAAGAAATGGAACACCCTAAAGTCTTGCACACATAGCGGCCATGTGCAAACGAGGGGTGCGGTTGCGAATGATGGGACAGGGCCATCCATTGTACCCTATTACAGTGCACTGAAAATATAGTAATATATATATATATATATATATATATATATATATATATATATATATATATATATATATATGTGTAATATATATGAAAATATAGAAATATATACTATATAGTGAATAGGGCACAGCTTCGGACTCAGCTCTTGTAATTCGTGACCCTGTGTCGCTAATCAATTTTGTCGTGTTCACACCACAATAGTTAAAAGTTGATGACTGTGATAGTTGTATACTGTTAACTTGGCAAGTGTCTTTCCAATGAGACGCATGAGAGAAGGAAAAGGTAAGAAGAAGAAAAAAAGTAAAAGCTTGGTCAAACATATGCCCTTGGATAAGACGGCTTATCAGGACTTGTAAAGTTCTTGCCCACACACTGTGGGTTAATGCTAGACTTTTAGCGCAACTGAATAAACTGATTTGAAGATAATACACTTTGTCTATGGTTTGTCGATGGAATTATTTTGGGGGCTAAAAGCAAGACCCTGCAAAAAAATAATTAACATCTAATTATATTCATTGTAAATAAAATAATGAGGTGTAATATGACACAACAGTGAGTTCTGAAGATTATGTTTCAGCTTCATTATTTATCTAATAACCCCTTTATGATCAGGTAAGTCTAGCGGGTTGTAAGAGCCCATTACTTCTCTCTCTCTCTTTTTCTCTCTCTCTGTCTCTCTCTCCCGTTACCCATTATTTTCCAGACTCTTGCATCACCCCAACCTGCTCTCTTCCTTTCCCTTCCAATCTGGTGGGCATCTGCAGGGGGCTTAACCGTGTCATTAAGGATAGACCACTCACACTGCTCCTCCTTGGCTAGCTTCGGTGCCCCAACTTTCCCTGCCATCCCCGGCTCCCTCGGGGCAGAATGGGTAGCACCAGGCTAAGCGAGGGAGGTATGGAGGGGTGGAAGCATTCCGTTTTATTTTCCCCCCCCGGGGGGGTGCGGCCCACCTCAGACCTACGGGGCAGATCGGGGAGGGAGTCTCCCCTGGGACCCGGAAGCCCCCTTCTTTTGTCTTGACGGGGCGGGAGAAACAGTCAATGAGCTAATGGCGAGAAAAAGAGTGGGAGGGAAAGAGCGAAAAAAGGGAGGGAAGGTGAGGGACAGGTGTGAAGGAGAATGACAGGTTAGGGTTATCTCTGTGGTAGGAGTATCGGGGAAGAATAGGTATCCGATCTGAGTACCTGGCAGAGGTTACTTATTGTCAGATTAAGCAAGGCTGTAGTAGATATGCTTTAAGGTTTCTAAAGCCATTGTAAAAGAGGAATTCCACCACAGTGTCTGATTAGAAATTAATATATATGTGAAAACAAAGTCATTTAGGGGTGAAAAGTGGCATTCTGCTGAAACTTCCTGAGTCAGAATTGTTTATCGAGGTGGTTAATATTAATTAAACACAGAATGCTAATATATAAAACAGTCAGAAAAATGCCTGATAGCTGAGATACAGATACAGTAGCTTTAAGATAAGCTTTTGTACTGAAATTAATGTTCATATTCCATTCATTCAGTGGTACATGCAGGCCTTTTAAATGCAACTTTTATTTTCATTTACCACAAAATTTCTATTACAGTAGCAAAACTTTGGACACCCTGATAATAATTGATGTTACTGTGAATTGTTAAGAAGTGAGTAGAAGATGAACTGATCTCCACAATGCATGCATTTAATGACCAAACATTCAATTTAACATTAGTTTATTTAGAATAGTCTGAATAGTCTTTTCTTGTACAACTTTGGAGTGGAAAAAAAAGAAAAGGAGCACCATGCAAAAGTTTTGGCACCCCTTTGGGCACCCAATGTCTCAGACCTTAATTAGCCTGTTTGGGCTTTGGCGTGTTTACAGTCATTGTTAGGAAATGTCAAAGCTTTTAAACACTCTGACTCCTCAAAGCACTTGTCTCATCAATCATCAGCCAGGTAGCTACCCAGCACTAGGGAAATGTAAACATGTAATACCCACAAATCAGGAGAAGGCTAACACAAAGAACACGGATTTGATTAAACGACAGCAAATTCTACAAGCCAACATCATACTGTCCGTAGGAAAACTGGAGATTAAAAGAGGATGGCTTCCACAGCAGCATAATGACAATGGACTACCTCATGAGGCACAAGCTGAAGGTTATGCAATGGACCTCATAGTTCTCAAACTTTTGACTATTTAATAAACGTGACTTCTTAAATCTTAAAAATCAGTGGGTATCCATAACAAGGTGTTAAGTGTGTTCTGTGTTTTAACTTTACTACAGTAGCTTTTCTTGATGCACCTAAGGCAGCTTTTGCAGCAGTCTGTCCCCCAGTCTACTTCTAGTAAACTTTGTTAATGGTTTAAACACAGGACATACTACTTGTCTGAGATTGCAAATGTATCTGTTAATTCATGCAACAGAGTTTAGGATGTTACCTTTAACAAATTAAGCAACATCATTTACTTAGCGATTGTTTATTGTTTATTCTAACAGAACAGACAAATACACTCTGTCAATCACATATCAATCAAATCACACTCACACTCACAAACACGTCTGTCATAATAATGTCATCTTTAATTATGGTTGATTCGAATGGGCATTTCATTAGTTTCCTCTCAGCTATATGGTTTCATGTCTCATCATTGTTATCAGGAACACTCTGCAAGACATACAACAACAGAACCTCGAAAATGTGCTTTGTCCTTTAACATCACTGTCCATTACTCCTTCATTTTACGAACACTGCTTAGGCACCCAGGTAAAGTTCCATCCACCTTGTGAATCTCTTCGGGTGAAAGCCTGTCCTTGTGGGAAAGTGTGTGTCTTTACACTGCTCTGTGGACTTAAAGACATGCTAAATGCTAAGTCTGTTCTGCTGCGTGTTGCACGAGGTGTGGAGAACTGCACACTTTCACCCCCTGCTGGACTGGGGGAACTGTGACTGTTATAGAGCGGGCCTGAGCTTGTACTGTGCAAGCGCTGAGGGGTTGAAGCTGCCCGAGGAGGAGTGAAGAGTCCAGTAGGAACGATAGCTGGCAGAGAGCTGACCATGGACCCTGTAGATGTGACCGTGTACAGAGGCGAAGGGTCAAGGGTTGAATACTCTGTGCTGGTGTCCATGCTGTGGTTGAAGCTGCTGGAAGAGTCAATGACACTGCCATATTCGCAGTGGTTGTTAGCATCGGGACTGCAGACAGTGCTGTCCCTTGCTGCCGGGCTGAAGTGGTCAGTGCTGGGCACTGGGGAGTTGAATGAAGGCGTGTAGTCAGTCGTAGGGCTACTAAAGCTGCTGTCTGGGTCAATGGTGTCCTCGTCCTGTAGTCCCAGGGTCTCCAAGATCCAGGAGTCCAGTGGGGGGGTGGTGGCCAGCTCTTCAGCCGAGCAGAACTCCAGAGATAGGTTTCGGCATACCCGCTTGCCCTCGCTGCCCTGCAGCAAACGACTCAGGTTAAGAAAATCGCCCTCCTCGTTTAGAGTCCTCTTCCTTTGCCTTGTGTCTGAGCTTCTCTGGTCAGAAAGAAGTCTCTAAATGAGAGAAGGGGAGAGAAAGAATATTGCACTGTCAACATTTTCAAGGTAAAAGAAAAGCTTCTTCAATACAGCAAGCGTACTACTATCCTTTATTAGTAGAAAATGAAAAATTGCAGTTCATCTTGAGAGAAGACAATCAATTCCAAGGGCCATCAGTGGTTGTTCTGGATTATCCCTATGTCTCATTTTGGGTGATGTGCAGTACTTTCTTCTTACATTTCACTACCAAACGCCTGATTTTTTATAGTAATATCAGAACGTTCACACTAGAATTTTGCAAAACATGAATATTTATGAAAGTTTATCACTAGTAGGTGCCTTACAATATTGAAATGTGCCTCTGTTAGCGCTTAGCTAGGTTAGCCAGCTAAAATAAAGTAAGGCATGGTAAAGGCACAATAGTCAGCCAAAGTGCTTTTGAGAAAAATATAAAGATTTTTAGACAAATAAAGATGCAAAAATATAAAGGAATACATCTCCAATGCAGTGCATCGAAATGTATGCAAATATCCTTGAAATAAAGTCTGGAATGTGTACTTTAATCACATCTGACTAGTTTGATTTGAAATTTTAAAAAACTGTGGAGAAAAGGGACGTATCAAGAAATAACATTATGGAGGGTTTAACCTCTGTTAACTCTATATAATTAAACTCCATGCTTTTCCAGGCCCCTTTCTCTAATACTTAGTTTGCTCCTATTAATGGAATAACCACTTAACCAGTTTGCATTATATTTCATGGCATTACTGAGTAATAATTTTTAAGATAAAAGTCCCTTTTAAAGTCCCATGTTTTGGGGATTAAGGGCCATGCTTCATGCAATCCATGCCTCACCCACATATATGCTCTTTCATAGACAAGCTTTACAGAACATTCTGATACATTCCACAACATAAGTGGGTTTAACCTGCTTCCAGTAAACTATATTAAACTTAAAAAAAACAAAAACAAAGAAATATTGAATTTGTTAATTGTGATTATTTGAATGGGAATTCATAATAAACTAAAATTTTATAACTGTGACATTTTTGCTAACACTCTGTAAAGCTTGTCCTGGTGATTTCTTCTAAGGAGCCAGTTTGTGGGCCTCAGTCAGTCGATTACAGTCTGAATAAAGAAAGAAACAAATAAACGAATGTTACCTTTGACTTTTCTTCGAGAGATTTCACATACGACGAGTTCAAAAACTCTTTGAGTTTGTTATTCTCTTCCTGTAGTCTTGCCAGTTCCTCCTCCTTCTGCATCAGCGTGTCCTGGAGCTGCATATCGGCGAGAAAGCTAGACATCAGCACAAGGATTTCACTCTTAAAAGTTTCAGTTAGAAGTGTGTTGCCATGGTTCTGCTACAGTGCATACCTGTTTGTTCCTCTGGAGGTGAGGAGACAGTTGCTCCGGCCACATGGAGTCATGCAGAGCAGCATGTGCAGAAGGGAGCAGTGCATCTAGAAGAATCACAATGTGTATAAAAGTGTTATTCTAAAGTGATGTTCAAAGGATAAGTGTCTATAATAAAAGAAATAGATAGAATGAATATAACCAGTAACTACGGCAACTGAAATGAACAGAGTTATAGCCATATAACGCATATAAAGAGGTATTTATTAGAAACTTTAAATGTTTTTTGGACCATGTAGTGACTAATCTTGTCTAAGTGCAAATATTTCCTCAAATCAATTGAATCATATTAAATTCATTCCAGGTACATCTGAGTAGACTTTGCTGATTTTAATAAAACAACAGAGTCTTTATTATTATTGTGAATATGAATATTTAAACTGCATTTATTAAAAACATGTAAATTGATGCTGTCAGATTTTCACTCTGATTTTTACTGAAAAATAAACAAATTGGGGGGGTTTTGTAACACATCATTTTGAACAGGCTTTATAGGTTTCATTGAACCATGTACAAGAGGTTTCTTTCGTATATGAAAATATAGACCCATTATCTTTACTTAATGACCCTTGAATAACCCCTTTTTAAAGTAATAAAATGCTTTTGGTGCTATATATAGAACATTTTAGAACATCCTCTATAGAATTGTGTACAGGAGCTTTCTTTTGTCAGGGAAAAGCTATTTAACTAAGCAGATGCACTCAAATAGTTCTTAACATCGCCATCGTTCTATATAGAACCATTGCTTTTACTTAAGAACCCTTGAAGAACCTACAGACCAACCAGAACACTGATTTTCCTGATCCCATAGCATACATTTAGCTAACTGATGTGAAAGGGTTCATTTCCATATTGAAATGATTAGTGGGCTGACAACGTTATTCTGTAGGATATAAGAACCAACAACTATATAGTTCAAATGAATTGATTCATCTATAAACCAGGGAACCCTTGTATAGAAAGGAGTCCTGAGTATAGAAATAAACTTCATCCAGGCTCAAACGAAACAGGAAAAAAAAATCTAATGGAAACATTCCTGTTGGTTAGAGGCGGGAAGGCGCTCGCGCCGCTGATCCCGGCACAGTGTGGCTCTTACCCCGCCGTGGCGGCTCGTGCTGGCAACCCGCGTTGTCCAGGGCACCGGCGTCCCAGAAGGGTGCGAGCGTCGCCTTGGAAACGTCAACAGTGGCGCGAGGCGGCGGCGAGGCGGAGTAAGCGCAGGAGTAGCGCGCGCCCCCTGCGAAGTTCGCGTCCTGGCACGAGAGGATGGCGCTCTGCGAAACGGGCAAGGAAAAGCGCAGGCGTGAACGCGCATCCAGCACACAACACAGCAACACTTTTACACAACAGCACACACGTTAACACGCACGGCAGTCATGTTTTCCATTCTGCGGTTAATGCAAGCCTACAAATCACAAAGTTTAGTTCTGGCTGTGAAAACACTACAGTACGGTGACGCACTGCGCAATGCACGCGATCCACAGCGAGGACGGGGATGCGCTGCAGGGAGGTATAATTAAACAAAAGCTTTTTAGTTATGGGAATGTTTTAATTATTAAAAAAATCTATTTATTTTTCTTACATGCAAACTTTCTTAAATATTTGTATGCTCCAGAGGAAGAGGAAAGTTCAAAGAAAGATGCACCCTCTCTCCATCACTTGCACCAATTTACACTGTTAAGTGTTCATCTCTATCGTATGCAAATACAGCACCTCCAAACATCCATTCAATGCTACGTGTCTATGCCTGAGCACTGCACAGAGTACACCCCTCAGCAGGTGCACGCAGAAGCAGGCGATTTCCTTCGCGTTAAAGTTAAAGAAAGCAGAGCTCTCACCATTTCGCGGGGCAGGATGGCACAAGCTGGGCGCGAGCTGCGGCGCGAGAAGAGTGCCGGGAGCTGTCCGGAGCGCGCGCCAATCTGAGTGCCGTGCTCAGCGCCCTGATTCGGCACACTTGTGACGTGACGACCCCCCCCCCCCCCCCACACACACACACACACACACCACACCACACCCCACACTCCTACCCCACCTCCACTCTTGCCGTAAGGCCCCAGATGCGCAACAGCTGTCTGGCGCGTGGTGCTGAAACGCGCTTTGTTTTGCTCGCACGACGGGGTTGAGCCTTTAATGACGGGACGTCCTGTCACTGCGCTGGAGGTAGCAGGAAAGGCCCCCTCACAGCCTGCCGCGAGCCGAACGCTCTGGCTGCGCAAGCTGAATCTGCAAATCGGGCTGCGCACCTGTGTGCGAGCGTTAATGTGTAACAAGACAGTTCAGAAGCATGATGAATTTATTCGAGCAAACTGTTGAAGGGTAGAGAAGCTTACTGCCACCCCCCCAAAACCCAGGACGAAATGAAAACTGCCATTCCTGCGAGTGACACATTAACATCACTATTTTACTGTAAGTGAGGAAATCCAGGAGCTTCTGCTGTAATAATAAACGGTGCTGTAAATGTACATGACTTAAACAGAGAGTAATGGCCAGCAGCCTAAAAATATACTGAATTCTGTCGTTAATGACTGTAGAAGCTAAGAATGGTGTTTAAGTTCTCAAGTACCTTAAAGAACTGCAGCAGAACATCCTAATACATCCAGCATTCTTTAGCACAGAAACTGAAACTGATGCATTTCTGGTATAAATAATATGACAGAACTCAGTGACCTATGACTGCATTACCTGTAGGTGTTTTAGGTGGAATAGACTTCTGCTGTTATTAGCCTTACAAGGCTTAGCCAGACAAAGCAGCACTGCACTTGCCGTTAAACCCCTTATTGACTATAAGTCCTACATGGTTTCGAGTACCGGTGACTCAAATCTGATATTTGTTGCCTTAATGAGGTATTGTCATCATCAGACCCCCCACCCACCACTACCCATAGCAGACCAGCGGCACACCCTCCTACCACTGCTACCTGTTTAATGACCATGTTAAAACCTAAATGGACTCTTAACTATCTGCCACTACTAATATCACCACTTTTAACTATTAACAAATCTGTTATACCTGGTTTGGTAATTATCATTAATGTTTAAATAGTTCTGACCAGAGGAGGATGGGTTGGTCCCCATTGTGAGTCTTGGTTCCTCCTAAGGTTTCTTCCTCCAGCTCTGAGGGAGTTTTTCCTTGCCACTGTCAACGTTGGCTTGCTCACTGAGGGTCTTTGATCCTTCATGTCTTATGTTATTTCTTCTTTTTTTTGTCTCTGTCTTTTATTAATCACTATTTATGTAAAGCTGCTTTGTGACGGCAACAGTTATAAAAAGCGCTGTACAAATAAATCTGACTTGACTTGATTTTGCCTTAAAAAAAATTCAGTGCTGTGTGGACGTCAAATCTGATCTTTTCAAATCAGATTTGAGTCACTTTCATTTGTGGTTCTAGATCAGACACAAATCCGAGTTGTGGGCATGAAACATGGATGTGATCAGTCAGATCTGATTTCATGAATCTTTGTGCCTTTATGCAACGCTTGACCTAAGTGCTGTAATGGCAAAACAACAATGGGTGTAGGAACTGTTTGTCATTGTTGGTGATGGAGTTGATGCACATGGAATGCTCAGGAACAGATTCGTTCACATTACAGAGAGATACAGGTCACTAGAAGGTGTCAATGTGAACCGTCAAGATAGCCAAATCAGAGATTGATTAAATTGAGGCTTGTAGGCATAGGGAAATGTGGTAAACTGAGTAAACTCAGACCCGCTTTTGTTGACGCCGCAGAAGCAGCAGCAGCAGCAGCAGATGGATGCCAGGGTTTCAGGGTGCTCTCGTATCTGTGTTACCTTCTGGCTCTCTTTTTTAGTTAGGCTGTTACATTAAGATCTGTAGGACTAAATAGCCACACTCTGAAAATCTTTATGTTCTGTAAACACTATAAAAACAAACCTAATTACATCTCAGTGCATTATTGTGTTTATTGCATGTGAAGCAGAACTATTATTAAATAATCTTTCTTGGACTGGTTATACATGGCAAGCGGACCTTGATGACTAGCTTATCAGTAGAGAACCTCTGCACCAAATATGTGAAAGATGCCCCTAACCCACCATATATTGAGATTTCCCAACCACTGCAGTGCTGGAATGCAGTGTAATAAAGCTGTGGTGTTCCGTTGGTAGTTATGTAAATATAACTTCATTGCAAAATGAGACTTTAAATGCTGTTTTTATTGGGGCAATTGTAGTTTTTTCACCTGCTCCAACACAAGCTAAGCTTTACTAAGTGATAAGGGTTATTACTTTGTGTGTGCACGTGTGTGTATATGTGTGTGTGTGTGTGTGCAATCGTGCATGTTTGTTTTCATTCATTTTCAGGACAAAATGACAAAAGGTAACCCACAGGACCACCAAAATAACAGTAATATGTTAATAGATATGTGAGTAGATTATTTATTATTATTATAAGTATTATTTGGGTGGATCTTTCTCAGCACTGCATTAACACTGACTTGGTGGTGGCATATTAGTGTGTGTTAAAGTACAGAACCACAACGTTCTCCTATATGGTGAGTGTAGATTATATAGTGAGTTAATTACAAACCAGGGGTGGTCATAATATTCTGATGCACACTATATGCACACTATGCACACTATATGCAGTGATATATTTACATATACAGTCGTGTCCAAAAGTTTTGAGACTGACCTTGGTTTTCAAGTTCCCTGCTTAAATTTTTATAGTGGCAATTTGCATGAGGTCTAGATTGTGAAGAATGATCGGATGAATTGCAATTACTAGCAAAGTCATTCCTTTCCATGGAAAATAACTTAATCACAAATCACAAAAATGACTGCATTCCAGCCACTGCATTGAGAGGATGCAGCTATGGGATTGGGCCACCACAATGCAGGGCATCTTTGGGAATGGAAGAAGACAAGTGTGAGTGCATCTGCACGCACAGTGAAGCTAAGGCTTCTTGATGTCAAGAAGGGTAGCAAAGAAGCCAGTTCTCTTCAAGAAAAACATCATGAACGGACAGACTGACGATTTTCTCTGATGAAGCCCCTTTCAGACTGTTTGGGACATCTGGAAAAATTATTTTCCAGAGAGGAAAAGGTAAGTGCTACAATGAGTCCTGTGTCATGCCAAAAGGTAAACACCCTGAGACCTTTCAGGTGTGAGGTTGCTTCTCACAATGATCCAGGAGCAATTTGGCGATGAGCGATGAGCGATGAGCGTTTTCCAGCATGACGGAGTCCAAGCACTGATTCTGTCATCAGTTAAGATTTTATCCAGAAGCTCATATCCAGCATGCCAAGATGAAGTGCAGAAGTCATACAGAACAAGGATCAACACTACAAATATTAAGGCACAGACCAAATGAAGCCATGGACACCAGTTGTCAAGAAGGCACTGTGCAGGCTGGTGGTGGTCCCATACTGGTGTGGGGTGTATTCTCATGTCATGAGTTGGGTAGACTGGTCCACCTAAACACGTTAATGACCAGTGCCTTTTATGTTTTCCCATTTGTGACCATGTACCCCCACAATGAAGGGATATTCTAGTCAGGCCAGCACATTTGTCCGACATGAGCCCAACTGAGCACTTGTGGGATGTGGTGGAGAGGTCCATTCACACCTGAGATCCTGCAACTACAAAAACCACAGAGCTGTGGGTGGCTGTCCAGGAGTGATGGCTCAACATCCCTCCAGAAGTCTTTCCTTTACTTGTGGAATCATTGCCACATCAAGTTGCTGGGGTCCTGCGTTATACTAGTTCCTGTTTATACAGTGGTTTAATATTTAATGATAAATGAACCAATGCAAATAGCCCCAGACCACTCCATGAACAGAATAAAATCTCGTATACGTAAAATTACAGTATTATCAACTTACATTAAAGTTTCTTGTATTTCTTGTATTTTTGTAAAATGTATTTCTAATGAAGTTACTATTTTGGATAGTTAAGGTTTGATATAGCATTGACAACATGTATAGTATGTGTGGTTCATAAGGAGTGTAAGGTCCTGCTGGTAGTAATTGTAGGGTTGGAGTAACTTTGTAAAGGATTGTGTGGGTGGGTGTACGGGCAAAAAGGGCGAGGAACAACAGGAGAAGTTTGAGAGGCAGGAGAGACGTGGGTGTCAGTGTTTATTCCCCCTCACTCTAACACACAATTAAACGGCTTAAGAGTTCTCCTTCTTTTCACCTGACACCTCTACCTCTATACACTGTGGGTGTGTGGGTGGGTTTGTGGGTGGATTTGTGGGTGGGGATGAAAGATCTATGTGCAGATACTTAAAATTGCTGTATTTCATTATAGATATATGTACCAAATTGCAGTCCTAGATCTTCATGTATTCAGACACGTTTGATCATAAAACAGTCTCTTACATTTACATATCTGCATAATTGCTGACATAATGCAAAGAAAGGTGGCTCATATTAGCTAAAATAATTAATCATAATGTATATTGAAAAAGTAATGTAGAACAGTAATATTCAGAGTCAAGGGCTTTTCACACTGCAAACAACAAATCACTTTCTGCTCCGCCTGTCTTTCTCTGCTTCCTGTACGAAAGGCCAGAACTCTTTTTAAACATTGAACATTGGTCACATCTCTAGTGTGGTCATAACAGTAAGTAAAAGCTAGCGCTCTCTAAAGTAGATTTCAAACACTAAAATAGGCACAAAACTTGCACTTCTTTGCTTTCTAGACATCAACTTGAACTTCACCAATCCTGTGAATGACCATTTCCTAATTCTTTAAATTACGAACTAAAGAAAAAGCTAAATGCTAATCTTCTTATAGCCTTCTCCTGTTTTATGGGCATCAATTATTTTCATTTTCAGAGAGAAATAATTAGCAACCGCTAAGAGGAACCCATGGCTGTTAATTGTTTGGACAAGGTTTAGGGAGTAAGAGTATTTATAATGCTTTGAACTTTGCATTACTTGGCCTCTTCAAATAATGATTGTCATAGCCCTAACGAACGGATCTGAGACATTGGTAAAAGTTAAATGAAAGCTCAAATCTCTCTTGGGGTGTCCAAACTTTTGCATGGTACTCCTTTCTTGTTTTTATTGTCACTGTTTATGTAACACACTGATACTGCTTAAAATACTAAAACTACTCTAATGTCTTTTGGAGATCAGTAGCCAGCTATCCCAGCGTTCGAGTTTACAAGCCATTCATTTTTGATTGGTTGAAAAATATCTTAACTTAAAACTTACACCTGCTTGGTAACATGTCAATAATTCCTGACTATCATTACCCTGCACTTATGGCAACATATATAACACGTAGTAAGTAGTAAGTGTGTGACTTTATATGTATTATATTATAATGTATTCTAACATCTGTTCATAAAAACATTTTACATACCACTACTATTATACTACACTACATATAACTACTATTGTTGTAATGCACTACAACTATATATATATAGACAATGCTTTAAAAGCATTATAAGGGCTCAGTAACACTGAAGGGTACCTACTATTAACACATTCATAAGCACTGAATAACTCATTTTTAAAGCAAGACTTGAATATTTACGATTAGCTTATGCCAGTACTCTAAATATGACTTATAACATAAGAGTTGCATAGGAGGTGAGTATCACATTTAAAACACTATACATAATTATGGTAGAATTCTCAGGATGACATAGATTTTATGACATTGCATTGGTATTAGAGTAACTATACATGGAAACATGGAATCTCCTCCTCCCTCCACGATAAGGTGAATGATATATGATCACATCAGATCATGACACAGAATAAAAAGGGATACATAATTAAAGGTTGCAGTTTATATGTGAATTTGCCTTTGCTCTTAAATTATATCTATGAAGTATTGGTTCCTCACAGCAGTGTTACCAGGACACAATAACTATGTTGTTCAGCTTCATGACGCACTTCAGCTAAAGCGAAGCATGAAGCATGATTCCCATAGTATGTAGTTTATTACACAGACAACATATTTATTTATTGACAATTGGAAAGAGTTTGAAGCCCTCAAACTAAAGTGGTAACACATTTTTCATACACCTTCATGAAGCAGAATTTACTGGACATGTTGGGTGGGAAAATAAAGGCAATGTTAGAAGAAAAATTATAACAAATGAACTGCTACAATGTTTTTGCAACTATTTACAGAAAACAAATGTCACAAATACAGCTCCTTAACCATATTACGGAGTGAAAAAAAAGCATAAATAACGAAGCGTAATAATGAACAACTCTTTCGAAACACATGGTGTACCACAATGCTTGGAATAGTTAACTGGATACACACATCGCAGGTAAATAACTCCTAACACCACAGACAGAGCAGAAAGAGCAGAGCAGAGCAGAAACACCACAGACAGAGCAGAAAGAGAACCAGTGGGAAAGTGCAGCACTGTGTGACTACAAGTATTGAAAGATGGCCATTTACTCTGAATGACGCAAGCATTTTTACCATTTAGCGAGGTGTTGAATGTTGTTTTCTGCAGCAGTGTATGCAAATAATGAGGTGATCTGCATTTTCAGATGGGGTTTGTGTGGATGTTGTGACTTTTGCTTGTTATAACAACTGATTGATTTGTTTGAAATCATTAAAGGCCCTAATACATAACAATTATTATTTTTGGTTAGCCAGTGATGCCTCTTAATAACCCTCCAGTGCTCTTTCTGTTTTATTTTGTTTTAGATGCCCATTGTAGTCAGTAATACGGTTATGGATGTAACTTGGAAGAGTGATTCTACATACTATGAAATCATGCTTTATAACAGTGTTATAAATGAATCTAAGGTCCATCACTTAGTTACGGACAAATCAAATTCCTGCATGAAGCTGAAAAACAAGCACTGTCCTGGAGACACTGCTGAGAGAGACCAAAATGCATGTTAATATATTTAAACTAAATTAATATACATTTTAAGTATGACATTCAACTTATGTATGTCAACAAATCACATTTATTTCATTAAACATCTTCACAATGTCACAAACATCACAATGCGAGTACTGGAATAAGCTATTCAAAAATATTCAAATATTGATTTATCTCATATTGATTTTATTGATTCTGTCTTTATAAAGTGTTATGTATGTTGTTTTGTAAGTCAAGTCACAAGAGCAGTTGTAGATCAAGATTATTAGCATATATGAGTGTTGGGCGGTATAGCAGTAATACTGTATACCCTGGCTGAATCTCCATGTGTATATTTACTCCCAAACCAGTCCCTTGACTTTGCTTTCTAAGAAACAAGTTTTCATCAACACTTGTGTTGGTATACACAGAATGGTCAGAGAATGGTCCCAGAATGCCCAGAATGGTCACAGAAATAACTTGAATCTGACAAAAGTAATAATAGATAAAAATTCTATAAAAAAAGAACAAATGAAAATCCGACATTGATTTTGAACCATGCTTCAACAGAATTATTTAAAAAAAATAAACACATCAAACAGGCCTGGACAAAAATGATGGTACCCCTGAAAATAATGTGACCAAAGGGACGTGTTAAATCAAGGTGTTTCCACTAATTAGCATCACAGGTGTCTACAATCTTGTAATCAGTCAGTGGGCCTATGTATAGGGCTACAGGTAGTCACTGTGCTGTTTGGTGACATGGTGTATACCACACTCAACATGGACCAGAGGAAGCCAAGGAAGGAGTTGTCTCAGGAGATTAGAAAGAAAATTAAAGACAGGCATGTTAAAGGTAAAGGTTATAAGACCATCTCCAAGCATCTTGATGTTCCTGTGACTACAGTTGCACATATTTTTCATATTGTAAATTTAAGATTCATGGGACTATAGCAAATCTCCCTGGACATGGCCACAGGAGAAAAATTGATGACAAATAAAAGAGACAAATAATACGAATGATAACAAAAGAGCCCAGAAAAACTTCTAAAAAGATGTGAATGTGAACTAAATGTGAACTTCAAGCTCAAGGAACATCAGTGTCAGATTGCACCATCTGTTGTTGTTTGAGCCAAAGTGGACTTCATGGGAGACGACAAAGGAGGACACCATTGTTGAAAACAAATCATAAAAAAGAAAGACTGGAATTTGCCAAACTACATGTTGACAAGCACCAAAGCTTCTGGGAGAATGTCCTATGGACAGATGAGATAAAAATTAAACTTTTTGTGAAGGCACATCAGCTCTATGTTCACAGACGGAAAAATGAAGCATAACAAGAAAATAACACTGTCCCTACTGTGAAACATGGAGGAGGCTCTGTTATGTTCTGGGGCTGCTTTGCTGCATCTGGCACAGGGTGTCTTGAATCTGTGCAGGGTACAATTAAATCTCAAGACTATCAAGTGATTCTAAAGAGAAATGTGCTGCCCAGTGGCAGAAAGCTGGTCATGGGTCTTGCAACAGGATAATGACCCAAAACACACAGCTAAAAACAGAATGGTTAAGAATGGCTAAGAGGAAAACATTGGACTATTCTGAAGTGTCCTTCTATGAGCCCTGATCTAAATCTTATTGAGCATCTTTGGAAGGAGCTGAAACATGCTGTCTGGAAAAGGCACCCTTCAGACCTGAGCAAACTAGAACAGTTTGCTCATGAGGAGTGGGCCAAAATACCTGCTGAGAGGTACAGAAGTCTCATTGACAGTTACAGGAATATCTGACTTTCATTTATTAATTTTCATAGCATTTTTATTTATTAACTAAGCAAAGCCTAATTAATTAAGTTAGCTAAAAAAACAAAACCAAAACCAAAAACCACAGGAGAAAAAAAAACACAGGAGAAAAACCCATTCAACACTGACTGCTCGGTCTGAGTCATTATTGTTTAAACATTAATAAGTGACAGCCACTCATCCACTAGTTCTGTGCTAACTAAGCTAATGCTAACCAGCTTCTCTCTCCTGATTCAGAACAGTTTAACATTTGCAGTTGATTTCAGACTGACAGTTTAACATGGAGGATTGATTTAAAAATGCGTAGTTTGTCACCCTGTGAGCAGACTGAACTTCGTAATTGATCAATTTTTGGTTTTGAAATGCAGGATGACATCGTACAGAAGCCATGTAAATGCTGAACCATCTGCGCTACTTGTACAATTTATGCTACCCCCCACTCCCGGCAATACCATATATCACAGTAAGATTTTGAGACAATACGACATTATGAAAAAAGTACTAACCAACTAACCATACCATGGGGCAGTGGTGGCTCAGCAGTTAGAGTGCCAGGATATTGATAACAGGGTTGTGGGTTCGATTCCCGGGCTCAGCAAGCTGCCACTGTTGGGCCCTTGAGCAAGGCCCTTTACCCTCTCTGCTCCCCGGGCGCTGGAGTTGGCTGCCCACCGCTCTGTGTGTGTGTGTGTGTGTACTCACTGCCCCTAACATGTGTGTGTTCACTACACATCACAAAATGATTTTAACATATGGTATTTATTAAATTATAAATTATGAATTAAATATGTATTAAAATATATTTATTTGTTTATGAAATAAACTTTGGAAAATAACATGGCTATAAAATGCACTCTATTGATATGTTTGTAGTGGTGAGACAGAAGTCCACATCAGGGGCTTAAGTCTGTGTAGTCTGCCCCATTCATCCTTTAAAGAGCTGCTTTAATTAAAGGCCGAAATGGCAGCTTGGGTAATTAAGGGTAGAGCTGTTTGTCAGGTTCCCCATTGTGATATGAATGGCGGTTTTTCACTCTCCACCTTCCCTAATGCTCCAGCTTACTCCCTCTCTGTCTGCCAACCAGGCAGCCTGTCCGTCTGTCAATCTGTCTGCGTTTAAGGCCTGTTTTACTGCCAACGTAACTTATCATAATGGGTTAGTGTGTAAGTCTGACAGCGGGGACAATAGCATGTTTCAACTCAAAATGTGTAAAAATGCACATGAAACATAAAAAGTTAAAGGAACACCTATAACATACACGTACCATAAAGCTGTCATTTCTTTGAGAAACTGAAAGCCGGTCTCATGATAATGTTGTTTATATTTTTTTTTTCACATTGACACATATGCGTCTTTCACTTCACTTACTTTTACATAATTTTCATTGACTGACAATTACAAGTTTTGTCCACCTTTATTACAACTTCCATTCTTTTCAAGAGATTTGCTTTCAGTACTGAGAAACCTGCAGGGAATAACCTCAAAAACATTAAATGATGCTGAGGTCTGGACTCATTTTACTGAGAAGACTTCAACAGTTTCAGTAGTTTGATAATAAAATGCTGTTCCTTTGGGGTGTGTCTAGACTCACGCCTATGACAAGATATTACTTTATGGATGTTATACTCTGGATGTTATTCAAGAAATGAAATGAAATGTTCCTTTGAGGGTCTCTGAAACATTAACTACCTCTGTGCATAAACTATTGAATCATATAAGTTTAACACAAACTGTAAGTCTATATTGCAAGCTATAAATGAACTGACAACAACAGAAATTCACTGTTGTTAGCCTTGACCAACAACCTTATTTGTTGGCCAAGGCAACAACCTAAACTTGAAAAATTAAATCGATATCTAAGCAATGGGAATTAATTACAATTTCTAAAAGATTGCAGTTTACAGGTACATGGCACTTTCTTTTTTCAGGTTTAAATGGAATAATAGCTTGCAGATCAAGATGCAACATTTTAACCTTGAGGTCAATACATTTATTAGGCAATTGCTGATGCTATTCAAGAGTTAACAATTAACAGAGATTTCTATTCCTGCCTTCAAATTTAGAATGTTCAAAGCATGCCATCAAACACATTGCACTCAATCCATCGTTAGTTATTGATTTTACAAAACTATTATTAAGGTATCAATGCTTTTTGGCAGCCTATGCATGATTTAAAAGTAATTTCAAAGGAAAAACCTGAACCTATGACTTCATTTTCAACATTTTCCAACAAAGCCCAATTCTAGCTCAGAGAGAAAATATACTTTTAACACAAAAAAGAATAAGGTGTGGATTATACAGTTTGAAACCAAGTTGGAAGTGGAGCAGTTACACTGTGTTTCACGGGTTGGGCTTAGTGAGAGAAATTGTGCTTAAAATAGTTAGTAATTTAGTACAAAAAAGATCCAGAAGACAAGCAGGGCCTAGGCTTCTTGATCAGCTCCACATCCTTTCAGACCCACAGTGTTGGGTTGTCTTCTCTCCATGGAAAGATTTTCTCCCCTTTTTAAAGATGAAAGCTTCAAATGATTTAAGCTTTTTTTAAGTTATGTGCATGGGTCATGCACTGTCCACATACTGTCCATACACTGTCCACATACTGTATTTTAGGAATGTCATTTGGAGTCACTGCCCTGTTGGAGCTCCTAATATTGTTCAAGTTTCAATCATGTAGCTGATGATTTGAGATTATACTGAAGAATTCTAAAGTGGTCCTTCTTCTTCATTATTCTGTCCACTTTGTATAATTTACCAGTTCCACTGGCAGCAAAAGAGCCCCAGAGCATGATACTACCACCAACATGCTTAACAGTGGGTGCAGAGTTCTTGGGGTGGAATTTGTCCAAACAAACAGGTTATTGTGGCCAAGCAACTTAAACTTTTCAGTCTCTTCTGACTATGAAACCTTCTTCCATAAGGCTTTTTTCTTTGTTCACATGGTCAGCAGCAAACTTTAGTTGAGCTTGAATTTTGCTTCTTTCCTGGACGGCAGCCTCTCAGTCCATGACAATGTAAAACTCACTATAGACAGTTACACTGGTGTTCCAGCAGCTTCCAGTTCATGGCAGGCCTGTGCAATGGAAGTTCGCAGGTTGTTCCTGAGCAGAAAAAAAAACTATTTTAAGAAATCATTTGAAGTATAGTTGAATTGAAGCATAGTATTACCATGACTGAATATGTGAGGAATTTGTGCAGTCACTGCAATTGGTAGCTTCCTAAAGCTAAGAGGTAGCATGCATTGTATGAGTATCGGGAGTGTGTACATTTTTCTGTGTATGTGTGTGTGCATGCACGTTTGTCAGGGACCTGGACCCCTGGAGTGGTTGAGCAGA
This sequence comes from Salminus brasiliensis, assembly GCF_030463535.1. Lineage (NCBI taxonomy): Eukaryota > Metazoa > Chordata > Actinopteri > Characiformes > Bryconidae > Salminus > Salminus brasiliensis. The sequence continues at coordinate 32,995,342 of NC_132888.1, forward strand.
CACAGGGAGTGAAGAGGTGGGTCAGAGAGCAGAATGCGACTTCCTTTTCTTGCACACACACACCCACACACACACACACACACACACACCCTTCATCTCCCGCCCCAAACTCCCTTCTCCCTCCTTGCTCTCGGAGCAGTTGGGCAGTTAATTGCTTGTACTCGGGGCTGGTAATGAGAGTACAGGTGGAGATACCTGGGCGTCCAACCCCGCGCCCCCGGCCCAGCTGTCCTGCAGCCTGGGCCTTTTTTCCCCTAAACACCCCCGCAGAGAGCCCTAATGACCAACCAAGGCTGTTCAGGGTTTGTTGGCCAACAACCCACACTCACTGGGGGCCTGCAACCTGTTGCTGAGTTTGTTAAGGGCTCTATGAACTTGTTAAATGCAAAGAGATGGTGTGTGTGTGTACATATGAGGTAGGGTTGCATTTGAGAAGAGTAGAAGTTGCTTTTTTTGTCAATCACTGTCATTCAAATGAAAGCAAATGACTAATGCTGAACAGGAGATATGACCAATAGAAATGCTCCTCAATGGCATTAGTGAAATATTTTTACATTCACTTAAGAAAGTCTTTGCCTTCCTCAGTGAAACTGACATTCTGAAGCTGCATGTTTTTGTTTGCACAATCACAAAATATCTCCCAATATCTCCCAATGCATTGCATCTTTAATAATGACGGTCCCAATGACCCAATGATCAATGTAAAGTCAAAACAAAGTCAACATCCCTTTTTGACTTCTTCACAGGGGTCCCCCTCTCACCCCTCCTACCCTCTCCCTCCTTAAACCCTATCTCATTATTAACACCCTCTCCCTCAGAGCAAATCAACTCCCCCACATCAAGATTACACTCCAGACGCGTGGAGAGGCTGAGTCAGTGGCCGGCCTGTGCGCTGCCATGCTAAGCCTCTTTTACCTGAACAATGGTCTCCAGCAGAGCCTACACTGCCAATTAAGCCCAGCGTTCTCTCTCCCGCTCTGCAGCGCGCTCTGCAGCCCGCTATTGCGTCCGCGGCCCTGGGCCTAGTCCCGCCACCCCGGCCCCCTGCAGGGCTCAGGCACTCTGCAGACACACACAACGGCCCTAAACGCCCTCCTTTTGTGTGCGGAAAAGAAGGCCATATTGGTTTCAGCGGGACGCGTGTGGACCCCCCACAGACAGAACCTGCCGCCAACCTGCTGATCAAAGTGCCGCCGGATCATCCAGAGGGTTTCCCCATAAAACTCCACTTCCACTTTCCACAGGTTTACATATGCCTCGGCCCCCCACACCACCCCCTAAAGGAAATCTATTTTAGCTTTTAAATGTCTTGTTCATTCAAACATTCAAAGTATTTACTTTCATTAAAAAATCTTGATCTTTCGAAATATTAATTCAATAATTTGATATACTACTGGCTGTCTCCTGGACAATGCGTAAGCGTTGGGAATATATTTGATGGGACTGTATTTTGGTAAAACTAAAATGGGAAATGATGCTGAGATTTTAACTGCATGTTGCAGCTTAGATCACATCAGGATGCTGTTAAACAGTGTTGGCAAAAAAGGGTTACGTGAATTCCTCTAAAACAACATCACTGGACAGCTTAACATACTTGGATGAGAATACTAAATATCTAACAGACACCCCCGCAGGCTAGCATTGCTGAGAAAGATTTATAGGAGGTAAAGGAGTAAGGACAGTTATGCTCTCTTGGACTTGCAGCCATAAATGGCATCGGCATCACTGGCAATCAGATGGGAAAAAAACATGCTTTAGCAACACTGAGCTGGACTGAAAGGCAGAGCAAGGATAAACCAGTCTACTCAATGTGCCTGAAAACACTCTTAAGACCATTCACTTGACTTTGTGATCTCAGGTACTAGGCCTTATCATCTAAATGAGTGTGCTTTGAGCCTGAATTAGCTGGAACACGGTCAGTGCTGTGGTGTATAGCCTGCTAGCTAACTTATCCAAGCCCAGATGGTCCAGACATAGCAAAACCGGTCAAATTTCTGTTACTCCCAATACCAGTCGCTCAATTTCTCTCTCAGACAAAAGTATTTCTTGTCAACACAGTAAGTCGACAGTGCAGCTGAACTAGTTGAATATGTGAGCTACAGATTTAAAATCAAGGGGAAAAACGTTCAGCTTTCTGTTCTTTCAACAGCAGTCGCGCCAATATTTATGGAGGGTTGATCTGAAGCAGGCTTTCACTCAGCCAGACTTCAGTTTGTTCAGTGGTGAGCAGACTTTTATCCTACTAACCAAGCTAATGCTAACCATATGTTGCTGTATTGTGTTGAAAATGTATGATGAATGGACCAATAAAATATAATACAATATTTTTTTGCATTAACTTAAGAAAGTCTTTGCCATTTTTTTTTTCACAATCACGAAATACCTCCCATTGCACAACATCCCAATGGTCCCAATGTCCCAAAACAATGTCAACATCCCTTTTTGACTTCTTCACAGGTGTCCCCTTCTCACCCCTCCTACCCTCTTCCTCCTTAAACTTATCTGATATGAATTAGTTGGAATAAAGCAGGATGAGATTGTGTACTAAATTGTAGATTGTATACTTCTCTACAATGACTAGACAAGTTGTGTGTGTACATTTGCACATCTGTGTCATCAATGGGTGCAACTTAAAGTATACATTCGTTAATAAGGGTGTCCACAAACATTTGAAGAGATTAACCACTTTTTTCAGTATACACACCACAGCTGGCAGTGAAGGACTTCCAACCTTTAGTAAGCTATGTAATTTTACAGTCATTATACTTTACACTACAGTGAAATTCCTCCATCATCCCAGCGTAGGTGCCCCTGGAGTAGAGAGGGTTGCACTGCTCAAAGGCTAAACAATGGCAGCTTGGCAGACATGGGTTTTGAACCCACAAACTTAGGATCTGCGACCCAGTGTGCTGACCACTGAGCCACCACTGCTCCATCATTAAAGTAGTTTTACTGAATCTAATATAGTGTGAATAATTTGAATATTATCAAAAAATGTTTCTTTCTCAGAATTATCTGTTATTATCATTTTTTTCTTTTTACAATACCCTCAATTTCTGGTAGAGGGTACATGCAAGTAGGTGCATATATGTGTGTGTGTGTGTGTGTGTGTGTGTGTTGGGCATTTGTAAAAGTGTGAATGGAGATTATAGAAATAGGATCCTTTCGGAACTCTGCCTCTTTACATGGTAGTGTTTCGTTTCTTGTCTTTATGTCAATGAAACCATTAGATGGTCAGTGAAAAGTGGGATTGCAATGGAATGTCTGAAACGCCCACTGGACAAGCTCTCCAAGCCGCCAGCAACACCAAATAAACTTTACCTGCTTTCCTGAAGTGGGCTCATATGACACCTAGCGCCAGACAGCACGCCCCCCCACCGCCCACTCACTACCCCTCTAAAACAATAGGCCTGCCGCCTAAAGGTGACCTCATGCCATTTCTGCCCTTTGAATGGTTGCTGTCTTGGTCACATGACCTGGCTGAAATTCCTGCTGGACAAAGCGTTCTACAGGGGCAGCAGAGCGTGAGCGATAAGTGAGAGTTCCTGGAAAACTGACAGGCAGCGGAGCACGACCACAACGCCTTTGTCTTTAGTCCACTCCCTTAAGTGTGTGTGTGTACATTCATTCAGGTTATAGTGTTCTTCAACAAGGGTCATGTCACCTGACCTAAAGAACAGTAAGTCCAGGGAAGCCTTGCCAGCTTCCAGCTTAAATAGCTTTTAATCAGCCAAAGATTATGTGCAATGCAAAAGAATGGGGCAAGAATGAAGAGAACATTCTACCCATTTCCCTTTTAGCAAAAGATCTGGTATCAATGCGTGGAGAAAGATGGAATGGCTCAGCAAAAATTCTAATTTATGCTTAGCCCAGCAAAAAAAGTGTTAGATAACACATTGTGGTAATGTCTGGTATTAACAGGTGAGAAACAAATGAAAAAGCAAACCAGAAACATCTTCCAATGTCAAGTTTTTCCTGGATGGTACTGTGGCAGTTTCTCAGTTTTCATAGACTTTACCAACAAATTACATATGCGAAGATCAGTCGCAGCTCAATGTAGACACCGTCATTAGGAGACACTAGCATAGAATGACAGATTTTCTTTTTACTTATTTACATTTCGATTTAAGGCACTTTGCAGATGCTCTAATACAGAGTGACTTCCAACAGTACTTCACTGTTACGCTTAGCTTGTTTATACTGGCTAGGATCCAAAAGATGTCTCTATAAGCTTACACGCTACTAGTATGGAGTATGGAGGTCACTATATTCAACACACACATTCACTAACTACTCTAGGAAGAGATGGGTCTTCAGTCTGCATTTGAAGACAGCGAGCGACTCTGCTGTTCGGACAGGGGAAGTTCGTTTCACCACTTTGGTGACAGGACAGAAAGAAGCCTGGACGCTTGTCTTTGGTGGATCTTAAAGGATGGCGGGGCGAGCCGAGCCGTACTTGAAGCTTGAAGGGCTCTTGGTACACATCGGCTTTTGACCATTGCTATAAGTACGGAGGGGATGGTTCATTCTTGGCTTTGTAGGTCAGTGTCAGGGTTTTGAATCTGAGGCAGCTACAGGAAGCCAGTGAAGAGAATGCAGCAGAGCAGTTACATGGCTAAAGTGAGCTGTGCCACTGCTTTCTGGATCAATTGCATGGGCCGGATGGTGCACAAAGGAAGACCAGCCATAAGGGCTCCAGTACTGAACTCTGTAATCAAAAAAGACATAATATTGACTGACATTAGAAACATCTGAAGAACTCAAAAAGACTCAAAGACTGATCTCTTTATTATTACAAAAAAACATATTTTATTTTTTTTATTTAAAGAAAATAGTTTCTGGTGTCATTTATTTTTAGCTATATTAAGTAAACACAGCCATCTTTAAGCCGTTGTCTATTGAGCAAAGCAAAAACTAATAATAATAATAATAAAACTACTCCTAACAAACATGCAGTTCAACACACTTTATCCTGGTCATCAGCAGGACGGTTTAGATAGATAGATAGATAGATAGATAGATAGATAGATAGATAGATAGATAGATCACTTTATTTATCCCACAGGGAAAGTCAGTTTTTACAGCAGCAAAATCAAACAAGAGAGCAGCATGATAGAGGCATAAAAGCGTAAAAAGTGATTGTAGTGCAGTAATAATTACATTAATATAATGTAATATACAGAATGAATTATGTGTAATGTAACAGTGCAGTAACTACATTAATATAATGTAGTGATGTAAGGCATCCTGGGATATCATTACAGTATAGAGTTTTAAAGTGGCAGTGCAGATGACAGAGCTGTGTGGCAGTACATACTGATGAACAGAATAGTGTCCGATTGAGAAACAGCGGGACTGTTCTATTAGTACACTCAGTGCACAATAATGTCCCGGCACAGTGACGAGGCGTTGTACAGTGAGATCGCTGTTGGGAGAAACGATCTCCTGTACCGTTCCTTACTGCTGCGGAGCTGAAGGAGCCTGTTACTGAAAGTAGGTTTAACAAATTCTTGCACTAAACTACTAAACTACCATATGTGGAAAACCACTCTCACAGCTCAATCTTAAAAACAATTCATATGCAGTTCTAAGCTGAGGTCAACTTTATCTTGATTATGGTATTTAGGAACTCATTTTAATATGATGTCTGTAATTACAAACTACAGAACAGGGGTAAGTCAGCTTGATAAAATAGTCAGAATAAACAGGACTCTACAGTGCTTATGTTTGACTGAAATACTCTGTGCAAAGATAAATACTAATGCACTCCAGATAGCTCTAACGTTAGCTCATATGAAGCAGCACCCTTATTTACTCCAGTCATCCTCATTCATCATGAAAACCTGCTGCTTTGGGATCCAGTGACCACCCTGGTTTAATCAATGTAAACATTTATTTAGGATCCTATAATCCTTTATACATATACATGTTTAACTGTACTTCTAATGTGTCCTTTTCACATTAGAAGTACCCTCTTCACATATTTTGTCTCTGCTATGGTACTTAATGCCAAAATGTGACCACCAGTCGCCACAGGTGTTTACAAATATACGTTGATTGACCATTGAAAGTGTTCTTCAAGTGTTTGCTAGAAATGTTAGCCTCATAGTTTCAGTGCTAAACTAAAGAAGCAAAACTCCAAACATATCTTGGCTAATGTTTACATCTGAATTTTGCCCAACCATACCTTTAGATTGAACATTTTTGGAAATTACAAAGAAGTGTTTCCATGCACTAGTCCTCTGCTCTGCACCAGATTGCTCTACACACGGCTGTTCTCCACGGGGGAACAACAGCAAACATGTAATCGTGTTCTAATCCTGAAAAAAATGTTAAACACTTTCAAATCCTTGTTTCCAATATTAACATGCTTTTTTCAGAATGCAAGCTGGACTGTCTCAACTAAACAGTGCACTGTTCGCATCAGTTTGAGTCTGATAAAAGTCTGTGCCTGCAGCTTCTTTAATTCATTGAACATTTGGAGATAGCTCAAGCATCGTTGGCCTTCTGGTCAACAATGCTTGAGCTGTCCCCAAATGTTCACAGCCCAACACTGTGAAATTGTGTGACTGGCTACAAATGTTTTCACTGAACAACTACTTCAGAGAGGCTGTGCATTTCACTCCCTGACAAACCGATACCACAGCAACCACCTAACAACACCATAGCAACCACCCAGCAACCACTTAGCAACACCATAGAAACCATTCAGGATACCATAGCAACCAACATGCACTAAACACTAACAACACCCCCTGTAATACCACAGCAAACATCTAACAACCATGTATCAACAGCCTAGCAACTGCCTGGAAGTAGAATACGCTTAAGCTGCACAACCATTATTATTAGTAACACCAAAGCAACTGCTTGAGATATCACAGCAACCACCGAACAACACCAAAGCAACCACCCAGCAACCACTTAGCAACATCATAGCAACCACTTATCAACACCATAGCAACCACTTGGGATACCATAGCAACCAATATGCAGTGACCATTAGCAACACCACCTGTAATACCATGGCAAACACCTAGCAACTGCCAGAAAGTAGGAACCACTTAAGCTGCACAACCATTATTATAAGAAACACCATAGCAACTGCTTGACAGCACCCAGCAACCACTTAGCAACATAAAAGCAAACACTTGGAGATACTTTAGCAACCACTTACCAACATCATAGCAACTAGCTGGGATACCTAGCAACCATGCAGCAGCAGCCTAGCAACTGACTGGAAGTAGGAACCACTTCAGCTGTGCAACCATTCTGCATTTCTTTTAGGAAATACATTATTCTAGTCATTACTAACATTGATTAAGTAGGGAAATCATCATTTGGATGTGAAAGTGTTCAATGACAATAAAGCAAAGAGAATTGGAGTGGTTTGTTTGTTTGTTTGCTTGTTTGTATAAATAGAGGCATTCTGGATACATTTAAACAAATAAATCTTTATGCTTGATAAACCTTAATTTATTTTCTGGCGTCTAGCCCATTGCACAACATAGTCAACCTCTCAACAACCGTTGCCAAAAGAGTAATGCGACATGTAGAAAAATTCTTTCATTGTTTGTTTGTATGTTTGTTTTTCCCTATTAGTGTGTACGTGTGGCACGGTGTGCTTTTCTTGATGATCGCTTGTCACTGTAATGATCTCGGGGAGTGTCTGTCAGCCTAAATAACCAAAAGCAGCCTTTGAACTCATCTTACTTGAAACACTTCAGATATATCAACCAGATAATTTGCCGCAACAAAAGATGTGAACTGAATGTTTTTTTGCATAATCTCTTAATTGAGAGCTTGCAACACCTTCACACTCTTACAGTAGGCTGAACATTAAAGGGCGACAAAAAAATGAAGAAATGTCTTTTGACAAGGGGCGTAAAGATGGCAAAGAAGAAGTTAGAGAAAGGCCAAGGTTGAACAGTCTCGTCTTTCTAATCCTGTACTCACAAGGTTGCCCTTCTGGTTCCCCCCGACATCCTACCTCAACCTTGTCTCTTCCCTATCTGTCACTCCATCCTCATCTTTCAAGAGGGGCTGTAATTCCAGAAATCTGTTTTTTTCTGAATTTTGCAGAAGTCAGTAGACTCTGATGACTTGTTTGTTTGCTGACTTTGGACGTCACTTAATGTTACTGTTGCAAGATGATATAGTGCTATCATACTAGTGGTAATTTGACATTCTGTCGCCATGCTTGTACTTTTCAAGGGTTGAACTCAAAAAGCCTTCTTCTGACTCTATACTTGGAATCATATGGATAATAATAATAAAACAATAATACCAAATACAGTCTCATACAATACTCCCAAATAAATACAAATGACCTCCTGTGTTGGGGGATTTTTGGCACTATTTGTAGTATTATTGAGTTATTCATTCAAATTACTGCAAATAATAGTGGGGTGGTAGTCAGAGTTACAACATTTTCATAGAAATACAGATTGTTTCACTTACAGGTTGGCAGACACTGAATTTATTTGTCACTAAATAAAAGCTGAACTAACATCCATCAAACTATCACCATGCTTAAATGATTGTCTTATCACACATATAAAATTATTACAAATAAAACATTAATTTTAAGAAAAAATCATATATATGCACAATAATTATAGTTATTCTTAACTTACGAAACCATAAAAATGTTGTCTCATTAAGTGAGATGATGAAGAGTAATCAACATTACTTTCATTACAGTCTTCAGATGATTGGACATTGATAGCTGCTCTCTATCAGTTATGCTGATCTGGTCAGTTTACACTGTAACAAAATGTAAATCCAGACTAAGTTCTCCTAACTCTCCTAACATTTTAGTCCTACCTCTCTCTGTTAGGTTAACAATACATTTTGACTTGAAGCCCTCCCCTCAATCTGTTTACTGTTGATTCCCATCTGCTGATTAGAACTCCTTCTATTACATTATAAGTGCTGAGCCCTTGCTACGTTTTGAACTTATGGCCTCTCACACGATAAGCAGGCAGACTGTTTCTTTCTTGAACACCAATGCAATGTAGGGACAAATGCACTGGGACAGATCTCTTAATCACTGACTTCAGGGGTTTCATTCATTGGTTCTTAAACTCCTCTGGAATTAACATTAGCACATCGACTGTGCACCAGGAGCTTCATGGCGTGTGTTTCTATGGCCAAGCAGCTACATGCAAGCCTTACATCACTAAGCACAATGCTAAGCGTTGAATGGAGCGTTGTACTGCACATTACAGTGGAAATGTGTTCTTTGGATTGACAAATCTGATGAACGAGTCAGGGTTTGGTGAATATAATGAGAATGTTACCTGTCTGACTGCACTGTGCCAACTATAAAGTTTGGAGGATGAGAGTTGTTTTTCAGGGGTTGGCATAAGCCATTTAGTTTCAGTGAAGGAAAACACTGGACATTATGGACAAATATACGCTTCCAACTTTTGCAATTGCTGTTCTGGATGAATTGGCTTCCCACATACACTGTAAAAGGATCCTGTGAGGAACGTTTATAGGATCTACAGTTAGAAACTGTGGAGGAACCTCTTAAGGTGCTTCAAGGAACCTTCTAGGAACATTTGTCTTCTGAGAAACCTTTCTTGAAGGTTCTTCAAAGCACCATAAGAGGTTCCTTCATAGTATGAAATCTATGAAGAACCTCCAAACATTCCTTAAGGATCTTATACTTTTAACAGTGTACAAAGGGGGACCAACTTAATTTTAATGCCTATTTATTTAGAATGGGATTTCATAAATGATCCTGTAGGTGAAATGTGTAGGTGCCCCTAATATTTGTATGAGGTATAACTAGTGTCAAGAGAGATCATAGAGGTCAGGGGATCATAGCCGTCAAAACCATAGTCGTTCATAGTCAAAAGTCTGAGAAAAGAAAGGGCTCCCTGCATGTGATAGGGGGAATCCTAACCTGCAAATGTGAGTAAAGAAATAGCAGAGAATAACAGAATCTTATATTTATCAAAACAAAAATATTTATCAATTTCAATGGCAACACATTTACTTATGTTTCTGAGGCTCAACTGAAAATGGACAGTTGAACAAAGAGAAATGCCAAACTTTAGACTAAACTAAGGCAGATTACTGTCCAACTGCATAGAACACAAAACACAACAATAAACGGAGGCTGTCAACAGCAGTCCTCAAATTCTTCACTTTGTAGCACAGATTATACAACTACACAGTAGAAACAGGCAAGACCAACCTGCTGTTAGTATTAGTTACTGTTTAGTTTGTTAGCAAAACTAGTTAAAGCAAGCTGTGCTCACTTATGCCTTAATGAGAAGCTATAAATGCTATGTTGAGTTACGTATCCTTCTTTATACTTCTCTACAGGGACTAGACAAGCTGTGTGTGCATTTGTACAGCTGTGTCATCAATGGGTGCAACTTCAAGCAGCCATATCCATTCATTAGAAGGGGTGTCCACGAACATTTGGACAAATAGCATATTTATTGAACAATTAGACAACCAGTATATATTATTTTTTTTCTTAAAGATTAGATTCAGCTCAGTTGCAAAAACAAGCATCTTGTCTATACTTCCAGCAACTGAAGTTAATGATAGTATGAAATGAACTAGGGGCTGAGAACATTAATACAGAAATATTTACCACTTTACTAAGACTAAAAATATCCTCAATAGCCTGCATGGCCAACATATCCTCTTTCATTTAAAACCATGTTCTTTTTCATGGCAATCTCTACTTGTGTCCAACAGGATATAATTATGTGCATGTGACACTGATTATTTAATTATTACTTGATTATTTGGTCCAGTTTGTTCCACCAAGAAGAAAACCCATGATTGGTTTTCTAGAACTGATTTGTGTTTTTTGATACTCAAATTTAGGCATTTTTTTAGTTTCCAATTAAATTTAGTAATCCCGACCTGACACATTTTTAGACCCCAAAATGAGGACATTTTCTGGAAAAAAGAGAAGATATAGTGACCCTGGAGTTGGCAGGCCTGTAATCACCTTACTGACTTAATATCTTAGCTAATTTATTTATTTTCATTATTAATTTATTATGGAAAAACAAGCTTGACAACTCTTTGTTCAACCTTAGTCAGCTAATTTTAATGAATCAGCTAACGCCTGTCCTCCCACATCCTCTCATGTTTAAAATACATAATAAGAAGAGTCTTTAAGCTGGGAACTCTACGCTGGAGATCTAACACAACTGTATGAATCAACTAGAGATGTTTTCACGAAATGGGCCTTTAGTAAAATGACCTCTTTAGGTAAGATCTGTCAGAGCTCCTTTCACGCCTGTGGACCATAAACAGTTCAGTTGGGAAACAGTTCAGTACACTTAACCCACAACATAACAAGTTAAATAAAAAAAATTAAATTTGTGATGCTAAAAAAAGACTGATCTTTAACTGCATACAGTCAAGGAATTTATGAATGGCAAAGCAGAAAGGAATGCATGCCTTTGTCTTGCTAAGTTGTAGTCAGGAGCAACAGTGGTGCTTGTAGTAAACCAACATCATTGAGTACAAATGCTTTTTTGTGAACAAGTGAATGGGAATGCTACTATTCTTACTACATAAATAGCAACATGCCAGAGAGGGAGGACCAGGAAGGAATTGAACTTGTAATCTCCCAATCTTTTAATGGCTGCGCCACTCAGGAGCCCCCTTTTAAAACTTTAAAGAACCTCCATATAATTTCAAGTCATTTAACGTTTTATGTCCTCCAAAACATTTGTTTCCAACCAGTCTAACACACCATATTCAGTCAAGCAAGAACTTCTAAAGGCAGTAATCAGCTGGATCAGGTAAGGTGGAGTATGGTTGGATCAAAAGTCTGAGGGAAGGTTGCTCTCTAGAAACAGGTTTGGAGACCACTGTTGTAGAACTATATATTCATGGAAAGAATCATTTAACCATTTGCATGTTCTTTCTAAGCATTTTATGGGTATTTTATGCATTTGGAAACTTGGTAAATGTCCTGGGAAATATTATCAGTACATTTTCCACAAATCAAACATATTCTTTCTTCAATCATTTAACAGGATATTCAGTTAAAGAACAGTATGTGTTAATTCAGATAAACAGATAATTCCCTTCTTTTTATAGAGAGAATATTCTTCAAGTTTATACTGTAAACAAATCTGTAAAACAAAACTAAACAAAAAGAGTGGACAATTTCTTCTCCATTAAACAGAACATGTTCTGTGCACATTTACACACTAGGTTTTAGTTGTTCATCTGACATCAGGTCAGAAGCCATACATTTCAAAGGAATCATGCTTTCTGTAACTACTTTGCTAATGTGTATAGAGACATATTAGAAGACATAGATAATGCTAACATAGAGTTGACTTGGAAGCATCAAAATTCATCAAGACATCATCAAGGTTTTCAAAAAATGAAAAGCAAAGTCTCAAATTGCTAATTTGAGTGTTCTTAGCTATCTCAGTAGTCTGCATGGTCAACATATCTACATTCATTTAAAAACCATGTTTTCAAAATGTCAATAAAGAAACAATAATAATAATAATAATAATAATAATAATAATAATAATAATAAAAGAAGAAGAGGAAAAATAAATAAATCCATGACTAAAATAAAACCATTAAAAAAACACAAAAAACACAAATTTTACTAGACTCTTTCAATCCTCCACTTGTGTCCAACAGGCTATAATTGTGTGTGTGTGTGTGCGTGTGTGTGTGTGAAACACTGATTATTTGATTATTTCTTGATTAATTGGTCCAGTTGGTTCTCTCTCTCTCTCTCTCTCTCTCTCTCTCTTCTCTCTCTCTCTCTCTCTCTCTCTCTCTCTCTCTGGGAAGCAGTTTGACCAATGAATGCATGCAGATTCAGGTATATATAGACCAATTATGACAGGTGAGAAGGCAAGTGTGATGTGAAATCAATGCGAAATCCTGGTCATTTTGCTCATTTGAATGCTCTTAGCTTTACAGCTTATTTTATAAAATGAACTTAATATTAATAATATTATTGTACTGTAACACAGGCCTTTAGCATGCTTGGAATCATTTAAGAAATACGACTAAATGATGGCTATTTTTCGCAGTGTATCGGCATGGGAATCTTTCAGCTTGTTAAAGTGGCAGTTTGTCCCGCACTGTTTGTATATGATCTCTCCGTGGTGATGAGTATTTGCACTGTAGGGTGTAAAGGCTTCTCTCTCGGTTCTATTGACCTGGATGTTCAGTAGTGCTTCATGTTGTAAAACTCTGAGGAGGTGCTAAAGTCTATGGAACAGATTTGCCGTCATAACATGTCAGGTCCGGCCTGACACTAGCATGTCTGTCTTCTTCTGAAATAACCCACTACTGAAAAATGTTCTTGAAGTAGCCTTTGCATGGGGGCTGGGGAAGTGTACCAAGGAGGGGAAAGTGGGGAGAAGAGAGTTCAGGGGGTTCAGACTTTTGGGGGTCTCTGTATTTATTGTGGTATTTCTCTTTCTTTTCTTTCTGGGTGCTGGGTGGGGGAGGTATAGATGGTATACAGGGGATATATATTATTCAATTCAAGCTACAAAGACGCAAACACAAACAGTGTCTTCATGTAGTCTTCTATATGTCCATATTAAAGATTGGTCTATGCATGTGTGCACGCGTGCATCTTTACTGGGTTGTCAGCGGGCGGTCGGATGATGACCCTATTGTCCAATCAGAGCCGTTGATTGTTGTTCAGCGCTTGCTTCGAGGGGGCCCTGGCTCAAGCCCCAGATTCACCCTAATCAGCCAAAACAGCACCCCCAAAAGAGACCAACGGCCCTGCTCCAAAGAGCCAAAATAAGTGTACTTTTGTTTCCAGAAAACCCATTTTCCATGTTATTTACTTTACTTACTTGCTAGTGTCTGTAATTAGCAGGGTGATGTGTGCCTAGCTACCACACTACGCATTACACCGTCAGAGCTACTCAGAGCATCAGGGCTACACATCACGTCAGGTAGTAAGTTCTGAGACCTCAACACTAGCGGCATCAACCTAAACATGTACCTTTTAAAAATACAGCACATGCAATCACTTCATCGCTACCACAGAGCAGGTGGGGGTTCAAAGTGTAGGAGTACAAAGAGGGGTTTAACAAGCTGGGGGTGGTAGATTGTGTGTTTATGTGTGTGGGTGTGTGTGTGTGTGACTGTTTTTTGGGGGTGCTGGACATAAACAGTGCCAGCCTCTGGATACAAGCCAAGCCTGGAGGGGTGATACTGCAGAAAGAGGGGCAACAGAAAAGACTCAAAAGGATAAAAGAAAGAAAAACACAAAACCATACTTTTCTATAAGGCCATGGGAGAAAAACACTTTTGCTAAATAAAAACAACAACAACAACACCAAAAAACACTCACTCACAATACACACACTGATTTACATGGCATGGCATTCGGAAGATGAGAGATGTGCTCGCTACTGTATCTATAGGAATTCACTACTATAAATGCAAAAGCAGTAATTTCAACATAAGCATGATTTTCTGCCAAACTACAGCATGGTTCATTTTATTTAAGTTACGAAATTGAGAAGTGGGGTGAAGCGTGAGTACACATTTCACACGTTCCTCTGTAGATGTGCATCAATGTTCATTGTTTCTCAGTAGCGGATTGTAATCTGGCACCATCTGCTGGTAGAAAAGGAAACTACAGATTTTTATTTGCATCCAAGAGGGAGCTTACAGTTTCACTGTTTCCTAAACAATGCTATTTGCTTAAAAAAAGCCTGAATTAAAAATGGGTGTGGCTGGTGTGTATTTTTTTTTCTACATGCATTACTGTGTTGCTATTTGGTCTAATGTAAGGCTGTCTGTCTGTCTACACTATTAGTCCTAATGTTTGTGAACACCCCTTGCAATGAATGCATTAATCTACTTTATGTTGCACCCATTTCTGACACACACACAGCTTGTCTAGTCCCTGTAGAGAAGTACTGCCAATAGAATAGGATGAACTTGAAACTATTGGCACCGTGCCTAATTCCAGGCATGGGTTAGAAGGATATATATATATATATATATATATATATATATATATATATATATATATATATATATATATAAATATATATATTCTCAGCCCAGCAGACACATTGAGGTGTTTAAACATCCCAGCAATGCTGCTGTGGCACTGGGCACTGGGACCATTGTACCAATGTTGGTGCTGTATAGAAAAGCAGGTCATCTGACTGTCTTAAAAAAACTCTTTCATGGAAGATGAAATAGTAAGTTAACTATGATCATGAATGTTGACCTCTCAGTGATTTCCTAGAACTGTTCTTTTTCACATTTCTAATAGAAAACAGGTAGACATAACAACTACTGAGACGTAAAAAGCTTCAGTGGCATGGATCCACAGTCCTCATACTTTGGATTGGGGTCATAACTGGGAAGGCCAATACAAAAGCTTGATGTTAGCCTGTTTTTTTTTTTCATTCCACAACCATCTCTGATGTGTGTTTGTGGCTATTGTCCTGTTGAAATGCTCAATTGTGTCTAGGTTTCAACTGTCTAGCTGGTCATTTGAGGTTATGCTGAAGAATTTGGAGGTAGTTCTTCATTATTTCATTCGCTGCCCCAGAGCATGATGCTACCACCACCATATGTAACAGTACAGTGTTCTTGGAACTTTACTCTAAAGGAACCTCTGGTTATTGTGGCCAAAACAACTCAACCATAAATCTTTCCAGAAGTCTTTATTTCTGTCCATGTGGTAGTTGAGCTTGGATGGCAGCCTCTCCAGTCTATGACAATGTAAAACTCGTTTGACCGTAGGCAGCGACACTGGTGTTTCAGCAGCTTCCAGTTCATAGCAGGGCTTGGTGAACCTTGAACCTCAGTGGTTTGTGGGTTGTTTCTGACCATATGAACTAGTTTTCTCTCAATTGTTTGAACAGATGATCTTGGAATCTGCAGCCGTTAAGAAATGGCTCGAAGAGACAACTGTAAATCTACAATCATCTCCCCCATTTTTACTGAGCTCTTTAGACTTCCCATTGTACTATGTTATACATTGTACTGGTCAATTCAATGCAATCCATTTTTCATATAGTGTGCATAAATGATGGCCTGTCACAGTAGCTGTTTACAGCCGATGGTTAAGGGGATGCTGATGGCTGCCCTCCGGCCTGGCTCTCTTTGCAATGCAAATCATCACAGTCAGTAAAGAGACAGCAGGAAACTGCTTCTCAGGACATTTACAGCTGACGCACATGTTGATCTTTCACACACAAACGAACATATCACACACACACACACACACACACACACACACACACACAATATTAAAAATAAAATCATGACAACAATATGCGTTACAACTACCACAGGTAATAAGAACATCTTCAAGCTATTTTATAAAAACAATATTTTAGTATTTTTTTTAAATCCTAATATCGGTCTTCCACATCTGTATAATATGGCCTTTTATCACAGACAATAAACCATTTGTAAATAGAGCAGAACAGAAAACCTGTTGAATCAGCAACAAGTGCAGGAGTAAGATTAGGTTGAAAACTTACTGATTATTCCTTGTAATGAACTCCCCTTCTGTTCTTATTCTAATGATGTTCTGGCCTGCTCTTCTACGACTTCTACAAGATTGGACAGATGCTATTTAACATTATCATAGGCTCTTCAACTTCTTGCAAACTTGCACAGTAACACTAATAGGACAGCTATTCTCAGTAGGGGTAGATTCATTTCTTATAAAACCCCCAAACTTTGAAATAATCTTCTACATATTGTTTTTGACTCAGACACAGTTTAGATTGAAAGTCACTTTGGTGTTGGGGATGTTGTCCCACCACTTACACGTGATCACTTCATAGATTGGTAGGTTCATAGATGGTTGAGTGGATGGATGCCAGTTTCAGATGTTTCAGTGTTGCAAACAGAACTACATCTCTTGACCCTTCTCTGAGCTAATGTCTCGGGCCTTAGACTGATGGAAATTTAATCGACAGGGTCAACTGCTACCTGCATCTGACCAGTTGCTCACCCTTCATTATTGACTACATTGACGTTTACATGTATTCTACTTAATAATCTTCTAACTGCTGTGATTGTTAATGCCGTTATAATTAGTGTTGCTATTATTACTACTATTACCACCATCATTACATGTATTAGTATTATTATTACTACTGATAAAAAAAGATTTATGGAGTGTTAAGGTGACTTTTTACCATTTAATAGTCACTTATAAGTGGTTTTGTCCAGAGGACAATGTTGAGTTTTAATGATGCACTAAATTGTTCCTAAAAGAATCAGTAATAAAAAATGATGATGTGAGGTCAGAGATTTCTATCCCTATCCCTATAACATACCCTCCACTCCAACCCATATACATAAGTATCTTTACTTCTGTACATGCTCTTTGATTAGTTCCTCAGTAGCCACACATCTGGCAGTTTAGCTGTGTTTTCTCTTGGGGAGCCCCACTGGCTTTCTGGGAAAGAGGAAGCATTGCTGTTTTCTTTCTCACTTGGTGTCCAATGCTTGTTTATCCAGTAATGAGTGCAATCACACGGCTCAGTGGATATGAGGGAGCCTCCAAGCCTACCCCACCCATCTCTCTCTCTTTCTCTTCAGTCCGTAACCCGAGGCACCGCATTGGCTCCACTGTACAGTCTAAATTTGGGGAAACTTTAGATTTGGCCCAGCGCTCAGCATACAAACCCCAATTTCCTCCCAGAGAGGGTGAGAGTGAGAGGGGGAAAAGTGTGGGAGAGGTGGGGCGATGGGATGTTTATGCTAAACTGGGGTAAACCAGTGCCGGTTTCCATAGCAAATGCCCCAGTGACCATATGTGCGAAGTCACCCCCCCCTCCCTCACTTTCTGTGCACCCGGGTCATTTTTCGGTCTTCTGCTGGTGAGGAGCGAAACGATTACAGGTAAAAAGTGGAAAAAAGTGCTTCACACAGCTCCTCTCCCTCCACAGCGGAGAAAGTGATGCTATGATGGACAGGCCGAGGATGCAGATGGAGACACATATTGAACACACTCTTCAAGAAATTTGTGCTTCGGTGTCACCAACTTACCGGAGAAATAGCAACGTGTTCGGTGCATGACTCAGAGCAATGGCAGAGTGGAGAGGCTGACGGTAAGTGGGTCAGGTAGCAACACAGGAGACTTCCAGAAAGTGCTGAGACTTATAGGGTGTGGCATTATTGGGTTACATTATGGGAAGATATGAGACCAGGCCATGTCAAACTCTGGTTCAAACAGTTTATTGCTGCCCCTCATTTAACAGACCTCATTACGTCAGGCCCCCTCCTGATCACATTCAGGTGTGTTAGAGCAGGGAGAAGGCTGAACAGCAGTTCTGTTCTATCTCCAGACTTTTAGTTGAACTCCTTAACTGCAGGCCTATTATTCAGTTATGACTTTAAAATGGGCTGTGAACTTAATTGCTTAATGTGTTTGTACTCTTAGCTATAGGACTGTATTAACTATATAAATGAACAATAAATGTATTACTGACAATGTTGATAAAGAACAATGGGCCTTATTCGCCAATTGTTTTTTTTTTCCTTTAAACCCACTTATGCAGTTGTCAGGACAATTCTATTCACTGGTATTTTCTTATTTGGGATTTGCTCAATTTCCTAAGAAAATGGAATCCATCCTTATAGGAGCATAACTGTGAACAATTCTGTAGTTAAAAAACATTGTCAATCAGACAATTTTTTTTCTAAAAACAAGTTTATGTCATAGCCTGTCACACATATCCACAGAAATGTAATAATGTCTCATGACAACGCAGACCACAACATCTATGACTGGACCACTTGGTTGCATCATTATTCTGCCTTCGTGTAATTTTTAAATTCAGTTGGACGGACATGGACAGACATAATTTGAGATAAATGGTTGCAACTGATTAACCAAATCATTGAATCCACCTGCTTTTCCTCATCCATCTCTCAGTGGCTGGACAAGCACAGGAAGTTCACCCTCCTTCTGCCTTAACTGGTTCAATGGCCATACATCTCCTTTAACGTCTTTTTCTTCTTCATTGCAGACATTTTAGTATTTTAGAACTTCATATTTGATTGTTTTTCTGTTTAAAATAGCTCAGGATGAGACTGTACAGAAGCCATGTATATGTAGAATCATCTGCACTACCTGCACAATTGACACTGACTACTCTTTCCAACCTCCAAAGTTATGTAGTTATGTGAGGTGACTGAAATGTGGGCCTATTGGTCTGTTTAAGGAGTTAACACTATTAGCCTAAGATAAAAATCACAACCTCTCAGGAACACAAACATTTGTTGCTATTGGTGCTACTTTCACACTCTGGACCTGAAGACCTGAAAAGAAGTTGGGCTAAGTTACCAGTGTGTCCAAGCTAATTAAAAAGAAGCAAGCTCAGCCACGAGTTATTCTTCAAGTAAACCCTCAGCTACCCTTCAGAGAAATGCTACCTACACTACTGGCTACATGCCCAAAAATAGGTTGCGACATTAAAGCTACTTTCGAGATGGATGTCGCATCACTAACAGTTACAGGCAACAATAACAGTTAGATTTATTCTGCTATCAAGCTTGTGGCTAAAAAGCACAGATATGAGATCAGGCCTTAGAGGAGCAGCAAGCATAAATTCTGCAGTCTCTCGCATGGCATGTCTGATTACAGGACAGGGTGAGGCAGGAGTATGAACCCCTCTAAAACTCAGGCTCTTCTCACACAGTCTCAGAAAAACACACATGGTTTTTCTCTCAGAGGCTAAACTAACAGGCTTAGGAAGGCGTTTTGCTGTATCTTCAGGCTGAAACAAAAGAGCCCTCTTTCTGTCCTTTTCTCTGCTCTCTCACTCCGCTTCTGCTCTCTCCGGACTTCTCATCTGATCAGGTTTCCCTGCACAGCTGCACTCTTCTACTGGCCCAGCACTCATTCAGTTTTCTGCCTATTTCTCTCTTTCATAGTTGTCATCTTTTTTCCCTCTCACTGCCCAACACTGAATGCAAATGTTTCTGGGAAATCCAAATTACTAGACAATACTTTAACTTCATATGCTCTATTTTGACCCTAAAGAAAACCTTTCCCAAGCTTTTTTAAAGCTCTTGCCATACTGAAAAGTCCTGGAGGGAGATAATGAATTAAATCTGTATTTGACTGAAGGAGCTACAATTATAGCTATACCATTATATTACCATTTAATTGATAGGTTGAAGCAAATCTGTTAACATCATTAAACAAATTAACATCGAAATGAAAAACAGCACTACTTAATAGCTTTCTTTCTAGGATTTTAACTTCAAAATAAAAGAGCGACAGTTCTAAAATCAGATTTTACAAAGCCATACTGAAGTTGTTTCAAAATTAAAAAGTTCATGCCATGGCTAAAACCATCCCTTAACTGTGGTAATATCACTGCAACATATCTATTTATTGCTTTAAGAAAATGCCAGCAAAATACAATGTGATTAAAATATATCAGTTGCAAAAGTGTGAAAAGTAGGATTTGGTTACATAAACAACCATGAGCAACATGATGCAATAACAACAGCTCACTGCACTAATTCAGTATTCAGTTAAGGTGGGTTAACATCTATTCATTTGTCTCAGACAATTCATTTTATAATGCTCAATACACCTTCATGACTGCACACATCAATTCAATTATTTATTGATGCACAGTGTTGCTTAGCAACCACAGTCAGGGGTTTACTTTATATATAACAACTAGTATACAATAATAAAATCAGCTGTATTTATAAGGTACCGCCTGCCACAGTTTGGAAACTGTACAAAAGCAAGCCTGTCCTGCATCAGTCATCTTTTAGTGATTTCTCATGAGCAGTGTGTCTGACCACAGGTGTTTGGAGGTTGTCTAGACCCATGGAGTTACTGCTAATAGTTTTCAAAGCTGAGTTTATATCAGAAGGAGGTGTTTCCGGCCACCCGATCAAGCCTAACCTGTAAAAGTTAATGGCCTGCCTGCAGGAAACTAAACATAGATGGTGTTTTGATTACGTGAAAATTGACATTTCAAAAGAGATTAGGATCAATCCACTAAAACAACAGAGCAGAGAGCCGAGGGGCAGGGGCCAGCCGAGAGCTACCTTCACAGGCCTGGCACCACACGGAACTGCAATTACACGCACACATACACACATGGACAGGTCCTTCTTACTTTTTTCCATGTTGTATATACATTTATGTCAGCATACATGTGTAGTGGATCTGCTTTAAATGTCTGCAGATCATTGCTAACCCTTTTTTTTTTTTTTAGGTTATTGATTGGTATATAGCTTGACTGTGGATATGGTTCTAGGTAAAAAAAAACTTTTAATTGACATGGAATTTTTTGTATTTTTTTATATCATAGCCATTACATTACATTACATCATATCGTTTTCACACTTACATAATGATCTTTCTTTAAGGAAGCACAAGTGGTTCCTTCATGGCACTGTTCCTAAGAACTCCCTTTAGCACCTTTATTATTATAGAGTTTAGCCTCTCTCTCACGTTTGACTCCACGACCCTGCCTTCACAAAGCTTTCAGGAATTCTTCCTTAACAACAGCAGGTGGGACAGATGACATCACCTTGCGGAGACGGTCCCATTAATGACAGAGGAGCCTGGCTTTTTCCCACATTACTGTGATATTACTGCCCTATTGGTGCTGTCATTATTAACACAGGTGTATTTTCCCAATGAGCAAATCCTCCGGTACACTGAATGGACACTGTGCAGGCCAAGGCAGACATGGAACGAGGTGGAAAGCTCAAAAGACACAAAACTCTTTCAGCCAAGGGCCTTCTAAGGTCCTGCTGAAAGAACAGCAGAAGCCCCTCACACTTGCATGCACACTCCCCAAAGAGGTAATCATAATTATGAATGAGCTGCCACACACATTCACACCTCAAGTAAATGAGCATATAATCTATCCTTGTTATGCCTTCTTAGCGACTGTTGCTAGGTTTGACAATCTTTACAGAATAGAAAGCATAGTAAATATTATAAAAGGTTAATTAAACATCTGCAGTATACAAATGTAGTCTTATGGGATTTGTCAAGTCTCAACATCAGTTGCTAACAAGGGATGAAGTGGGTGTAGCACTGATTGGCCATATAGATTAAAACAGAGGGCTTAATGTGGCCTACCAGCAGGTTGGCGATTTGATCCCCTGGACAGGCAGGAAATTGGAGCACCCTTCCCTTCCTCAACATCCACAGCTGAGGTGCCCTCAAAGTAGGACACCTAATCCCAATTTCTCCCCGGGTGCTGAAAGGCCAGCCCGGTGTTCCAGGCTTGTGTGATTACTGCCCCTAGTGTGCGTTCTTAGCTGTTAGTCGTAACTCTTTTCAGCTATATAATACACGTCTACTCAGTAGTGCATGCATGCAAATGTGTGTCTGATTTTATTAGCATTTTATATTGTTTATCAATATATTATATAGCTACAGTTTTGATTGGGTATGCACACACACATACTGATGTCTGATACACACACTCACAGATGCAGTTGGGTAGCTGTGAAAATCATCATGTGTAAGCGATAGCGACTGGGCCAGATGTGGACATTTGCGTCCAGACGTGACCGTCTCTCTCTTAAAAGAACATCACCATGGAGATGCCTCTGACAGCACAGTGTTTAATATGAAGACATAACAGACAGGCTTCATCCACACACACACAGACACACACTATCAGATGCACCCAAATGTCCACTAACCTGAACCTTAAGCACCTTAGCAGTCCATGAGTAGAACTCTAGCCAACAGGTAGACTCGGATAAAACACTCACATGACCACACACACACATACACACACACACACACACACAAAATCTGTGCGCGAGTTAAGGAAGGTTATGTTGAGTCTCGTCGCTATACACACGGATCGGTGCTTACCCTGAGGACTCTGGGTAATGGAACATGACAGAACCTCATTCCTATAAGCGCAGAAACAGGCTTCCTCTCTTTCTCTCTAATTTCTCCCTTTCACTTAATTGTGTTTTGCCACACACAATCACTTCCTCATGTGTAAACTCACACTCACCTAGTCCTGCACCTAAAAATAAAGCTCACACACACACGCTCACGCAGGACTTTATAAAACAGCTGTTGAAGCTGTGGGGTTCTCCTCAGGATGGAAATGCCTGGGGCTGGAGAGAGGGAAGAGAGAGAGCACTACTGTTGTCCATCACTCTCTTCTTGGAGGTAAATATAGTGGAATTATTGAGTAAATATAGGCAGGCTGCTGGGGAGCCCCTCGTTGAGACACACTCACATACACACTCACACACACACATTGCTCATTTATCTGACTAGCTATTCTGCCACGCATCCCATTTGTTCCCAGTGTTTTCTGATAGTTCAGCACTGTGCACTGACCTTAACTGATGCAAAAGAGGCCTGCAGCTCCTTGGATGCTGTTCTTAAGTCCTTTATCACTTCCTGGATGACTTGTGTCTGTGGGCTGAAGCATTGGGTTGGGTCATGCAACAAGACAATTGTGAGACAGCTATAGAAGGTGTTTATATATATTTATATCACCCATTTCCCCAAGTGCATCACCCATTTCTACATTTTCCAAATTTAAAGAAGGCCAATATTCACAGGTTCCATCCTAGGCTAAACACTAACCCTACCAGATCCTACAAAAAAATAAAATAAAATAACATAAAAAAATATATATATATAAATTATATATATATATATATATATAAATTATATATATATATATATATATATATATATATATATATATATATATATATATATATATATATATATTGCTACAGGTCAAAGACAATGCCAGGCTGAGCTAGGCTAGGCTCAGCCATAAATGACATGAAACAGGCAATAAACTTCTAATTCCTTCCCCCATAAGCCCCCAATAATATTTTCATTCAATTTTCAATTGAAATGAATTGAAATATTTACATTTCAATTCATTATTTATAAAATGATTTATTAAACATATATAACCAGTCCTCATATATAACACCTCTTTACTGTGTTTAAATCGCTGTAAGATGTGACCTCTTGTGGCGTATTGCTTTAATAATATAATATAATATAATATAATGCGATAGATTCATAGATTCAATAAAAAGGAAAGAAGGTATGGTGGTGAGAGTCAGAGAGCGAGAAAGAGAGAGAGAGTTAAAGACAGAGATAATGAGTTATAGGAAAGATACAGGTCAGAGGTTTGCAGACAGTCATCTGAGCCCATCTCTCTCTTTCTCTCTCTCTCTCTCTCTCTCCCTCTCTCACGTACACACACATACACACCTCCTTAGTTTATTTCGGAGTCTGCATTGCAAGGCCCCATGGAGCAAAGGATAGTTTATACATGTGTGATCTGATTCAGCAGAATGAGGGAGATAAACCGCCTACACGCACTGTACAGATAGAAACACTCACAAGCGCACACACACATGCACCATACAGACAGAAACACACACACACACACACACACACACACACACACACACACATGTGCATACACAGACATAGGCAGGTTGGCATTTTCACATCAGTTTGTGGGCAAGTGTGTGTGGAGTGTTAGTTCATACCACACACTCACACACACGCATAGAAAACACACACACATGCACACAAAGCTGGTCCAGCTGTTCCCTTGGGTTGCCATTAGTAGTTAATAGCATCAGGGATGAGAGTGTCAGAGAGAGAGGCTTTGGGGCGAGCAACAGTGGAAAACCTGCAGAAATGATGTCAGAGTGACCACGTCCACCAATTGGAGTGGAGATTCCCGGTGAGAGGCTATAAAACAGTGAAAGACAACACCAGGAACAAGCAAAGGGAGGGAAACTCTGAACGTGAGAAATTCCAGGAACTTTGACTGTCCGTCCTGTCCTGCGTGGCCACGGCAGAGTTGTGAAGAAAGGTAAGAGGAGCTGAAGGACACATACCTTCTCCAACATCTAGGTGAGCCTA
This sequence comes from Salminus brasiliensis, assembly GCF_030463535.1. Lineage (NCBI taxonomy): Eukaryota > Metazoa > Chordata > Actinopteri > Characiformes > Bryconidae > Salminus > Salminus brasiliensis. The sequence goes on from NC_132888.1 coordinate 33,020,243, forward strand.
GGTGAGCATACAGGTACTAGGATCTTCATGCAGGTGTGTGTATGGAGATACATAAATAGTGTGAGAGGAGTTAATGAATGGCACTATGTATTATCAGTTGGTTCTTAGTATATGTCGGTGCCTATGTGTACATCATCCATTCACCATCACTTAGTTAGCGGATTTAGGGATATCAAAACAATTGAGAGTATCAAAACAATGTGGAGGATAAAGTCAATGTTGCATAGCTCCAAATGGACTGTTGAGGTGTGAAAGTGTGTGTGGTATTCATGTCTGGAATGGCCACAGTGGGAGAGTGTCTTTCAGGGAATGTGCAGAGAGAGGGAGAGAGAGAGAGAGAGTGTGTGTGTGTGTGTGTGTGTGTGTGTGTGTGAGTGTGTGTGTGTGGCGGCTGGCAGCGCTTTATTTTTGGGAACGGAAAATGCTAAAGTTAGCTCATGTTGCTGGACAATGCGTTTAGCCCTGTCACCGGGACAGCGTGAAGACTGCGTCCTGCACACTAACCCACGTCTAAATACACTCCATTCCTACTCAAGGTCAAGAGGTCTATGTGAATGTAGTACATTTACCCTCTCCTTAAAACTCTGTAAGATGAGACAAGTGTACGGGCAGACCCAGTCAGACAAACCGATTAACCGATTCTGATTCTGTACTACACACAGGTATTGTGAAGTATTTTGTCGCTGTCATGCAAAATCCTTGTATCTGCATTTTGGACATTTTTTACTTTTTGTAAATGTAATGTAATATAAATCTGCCATTTGTTCTTTGTGATGTGTCACAATTTCATGAAGAATGAACCAACAAAAATGCTCTAAGGACTAGGAATAATATATGTTTACACTCCCTTAAAATTGACATTTTGGTGATACATGGTTTTTGCATGCTAGTTAATATATACTGGACAGCTGCAACTCAATTCTATCATATTTGTTGATTTTGTTTTACAACAAGCATTGGCATATTTTTGATTGCCATAGTTTTAAATTGTTTTCAAAAGTAGAAATAGAGAAAAAAAATGATTTTGCATAATCATAAGCAAAGTGTAAATAATGATTACTGAGTTAGGTTTGGAATTATGCAATAGCTTACAATAAACAGCTTATTGTATTGTACAAAAGACTACAATACAATAAACTGATGCAGATTATTGTGCAGACTTTCTGATTAGAGAAATTATTACTATTAATACTAAAAAAGAAGTAAATTAATTGATATATATCATACAAAAACAAATCCTGAGTAGGTAACACTTTCCTGAAGCATAGGTTTATAGTTTATAGGTAGCAAAGGCTACACAACATGTACAGTATATAAGCATTTTATGATAACTGACATAAACCTATGTAAGCATTTAGAAAGGCTTATTTCCAAAAGCATCAGTTGTCATAACACATGCTGATTTTGGTATGACATCAGAATTGAGAAAAAAATGATTTTTGTGGGAATAAGCCTTTTTTTGTAGCTCTATGTCAATTGTCATGACAGGCTTATGTAGGTGTCATATAGCTTTATGAACTGCATGACACTGTGCTCGAACAAGGGCTCGCAGAAATAAACAAAAAAAGTGCAATTTCTCACATGTACCAAAAGATGGCAGTGAAAATCTGCAGAAAAGGGTCCCAATTGGACTAAATTACACGAATCAGTCGGGATAAAGTGCTTAACAAGGTTAACAGTCCGTTGCCATGCAGAACAAGGTGAACGTGACTTGGCTCGGACTTGGCTTGCGTGCACTGTTTCGTGGTTTGTGTTACGAGGGTGGACGGGGACACAAAGGTAGGGGTGCGACCAGTGGCCCCGCTGTGTCCCACTGTGTGTTTGGGCTGAGTTCATGTGTTTGTGCAGAGGGTGTGTGTTGGGGTGTGTTCACGCACTAGAATCATTCTCACACTCTCACGGCTTGCCCGGCCGCCCAGCCGAGTGTATTTTGACAGATGGAGTCCAGCTAAAGGTAAACACCACTTTGTATCTCAGTAACTCAACACGGTTACATGTGTATGTGTGTGTCTGAGAATATGTTACAGCGAAGACACAATATATACACCACGTGAGGAAGTGGTGTCTGTCTATGCTTATTTATTGTCTGTGAATTTAGATTTTTTTGTAATGTACAATGCATGTATATTTATACATATTGTGCATTCAAACCCCAGTGCTGTAGCCCACATATTCTTGTTGAAGTTCCAAGGAGTGTTTCAGCCTGCTTTTGGTATGAGGCGTAATACAGGCCAGCCTATGAGGCGATCAGAACAAAGTAGATTTACATATCAGTTTTAAAGGCACAGTAACAAACAAACAGCTTGTTTAATTCTAAGGAATAAAGGGTGAGCAGGTCATGGTACATAAAACTACACAAATGTAAATTTTTGAAAGCAAAAAAAAAATGCATAATATAGGTAGTTTCTGCTAATTAAAATCACTAGTAATAAATGTGTATATTTTTAAAAATGAAATGAATTAATATTGTTCTACAAATGCTCTGCTGTATGTGTTGTAGATGCTGGGCTGTAGTTGTGTGCTGCTTTCCTGTCTACTGACAATGACGTTGTTTCACTGCAGTGCTGAAAGTCTCCGCTTGACCCAAGAAAACCCACAGGTAAGAGGAGGACAAACAGAGAGAGAAAGACAGAGAGAGAGAACTACACCTTTTTTAAGTTACATACTTACATACACAGCCCTAATGGGGATGAGCAAAATGCACACACGTGCAATATGTTATACAATATATGTCCAAATGTTTGTGGACACCCCTTACATTAACAATTATGGCATTTAGCTTACACTCTTATCCAGAGCAACTTACATACAACAGTACTCGTATTACAGAGGTGGGCCAGCCAATGTAGTGTTAGGAGTCTTGCCCAAGGACTCTTATTGGTACAGTGCAGCATGTTCACCCAGACTGGGAATCAAACCCCAGTCTCCCGCATGGTGTGGTAGCTCACTGGCCAGTAGGGTTGTTATATGTTGCACCACACCAACCACAACCCCTTCTATGAATGAATGCATTTAGCTACTTTAAGTTGGATGCATTGCTAACACAGATGTGCAAATGCACAGACAGCTTGTCTGGTCCTTGTAGAGAAGTATTGCCAGGAACATAACTATAACTATATAAATATAACTATATAATATAAATATAACTCTCTGGAGTAGATACACATAAACCTGCTGGCACTGTGCCTAATGCCAGGAGTGGGCTAGAGGGGTAAAAAAGGCCCCCAAAATTGAGCTGTGGAGCAGTGGAACTGTGTTCATCTGTGTAATCATGATGTTCCATCCAATACTTTTGGGGTCAGTTGGGGAGTTGGATGAGCGATAGGGAGGGGATCATCCAACATCCTGACATCACTAACGGTCTTGCTGCTGAATGCATTAAAATCCTCACAGCAATGCTCCAAGATCTAGCAAAAACCTTTCTCTAGACAGTTGAGACCATTATCATAACAAAATCAGGATAAACCTTTGTAATACCCTTGATTTCAAAAGAATCAATGAATGCACAGGTGTCCCAACACTTTTATCCATGTAGTGTATATCCTATTTACACTCACCAAGCACTTTATTAGAAACAACTGCACACCTACTCATTTATCCGATTGGTTGCAGCAGTGCAATGCATACAGTCATGCACATTTAGGCCAGCAGCTTAACATCAACCATCAGAATGGTGAAAAAAATAACATGGCATAGACATTGGTGCCAGACAGGCTGGGCTATAAGTATTTTTGGAACTGCTGATCTCCAGGGATTTTCATACACAACTGTCTCTAAAAATGAATGGTGTAACAAAGAAAAAACACCCAGTGAGCAGCAGTTCTGCAGATGGAAACATCTTGTTAATGAGAGAGGTCAACAGAGAATGGCCAGACTGGTTCAAGATGACAGAAAGGTTACAGTAACTCAGATAGCCACTCTGTACAACTGTGTTGAAAAGAAAAGCATATCATAATGCACAACACATCAAATCTTGAGGTGGATGGCTACAATAGAACAGGTGAACAGAACAGAAAGCTGAGGCTGCACCAAAACTGAACAGTTGAGGACCTTAAAAAGCCTGCTCGGATGAATCTCGATGTCTGCACACAGATGGTAGGGTCTGAATTTGGCACCAACAGCATGAATCCATGGACACACCCTTTCTTGTGTCAACAGTCTAGGCTGGTGAAAGTGGGTAGATGGTGTGGTTTTTGCCACACTTTGGGCCTGTTAAGCCGATCTGAGTATTGTTGCTGACCATGTGCATCCCTTTATGGCCACAATATACCCATCTTCCAGCATAGCTACTTCCAGCATGATGATGCATGATGATGCATTATGCCACAAAGCAAAAGTCATCTTAAACTGGTTTCATGAGCATGAGAAATCCTTCTCAAGATCTGCATCTAAGAGAATACTTTTGAAATATGGTGGAATAGGAGATTCACAGTTATGAATGTATCTGGTGTGTAAGAGAGTGAAAGAGAGAGGAGAGAGCACAAGACACTGTGTGTGGGACGTGTTGATTCTGGATGTACTCTGTACTTAGACACACACACACACACACACACACACACAGAGCTTGATGAGATTATGTGGAACGAAAAGGGGATGATGGCTTGTCATCACTCACAATGATGGCTCTGCAAATATAGTGGGAACTCCTCCAGAGCAACACTGCAAGACGCTAGCACTACATCCTCCTAATAAGTATATCCGTCTGTCTGTCTGTCTGTCTGTTTCTTAAATAGCTCCACTGGGTCAACTGGGTCTATCAGTCTTTTTCAGTTTATGTCTATGTCCTCTACTTGGTCAGTTGTTTCCTACACTCATGGGCCTTTTTTATTAGAAATGCCTACCATAGACAGTCAGTTCCAAGTATTGGGGTAAGGCTTGAGCCCTCATTACTTCATAACAGATTAAGCAGATCTGAAACTGGTTCTGAAGTGCTGAATTTGCATTTGGTAGTTGTTCATGGAAACTGACAATTTCCATTATATTGCAGTCCAACGAGGATGTCTATGCAAGTGGCGGAGGCCATCATTAGGCTGAAGAAAAACAAAACTAAACCATCAAGAGAAATTGCAGACTGTAGGGGCGGCCAAATCGCCAATTTGTACATTTTTAAAAAGTAGGAATGTACTGGAGAGCTCGACAACACCAACAAGCCTGAAGGACTATTTAGGATCTATAAGTCAAAAACACTCATCAGATTCATCAGCTATTAGACATATTATTATTGAAGTCTATGATGAAGAGATGCCTAAATGAAGAAAATAATATAGAGGGTTTACTTGATAAGAAACAAAGTATAGAGAACTAGAACACGTTGGAAAGCATGAGCATGAGCTAGAACTTGAGTATGGAAAAGGGAAAGGGAAGTTAATGACCCGAAGCATACCTCATCATCTGTCAAACATGATGTAAGCACAGTTGTACAATAGGCATTCATGGCTATAGATGTAGGGCTATACATTTTGCTTAGATTCAGTCAGAGTACAGATGGATAAAGCCTTAAATAGCCAAGTCAGTCATCTGACATCATCTCATCTGACAAGCAACAACTGAAGGTTAAGGTCACTGCTAAAGATCTAGCAGAAGATTAAAAAGAGCATGTATCTGTATTTCTCCTTTTTGTTTTGCACTAGTATGTGGAGCCTCCTCAAACTGAGAACCGTGGTGGTCAGCGTGGTCCAGTTGGGCAGAAGGCTTCGGTCAATGCTAAGCTGCTCCTTCTTGACCAGCTGCTCCGCCTGGAGAACGATGTCATTGAGACCAAGAGAAAGAGGAGCTTCTCCGGCTCCAACGCACCACTGGACCGCCTGTCCATCAGCACCATGGACCCCAAGAGCAACAAGCAGAGGTACAAACAAATTGACAGTTTGTCACAGGGGGGGGGGTTGAAATTTACTCTAAGAAGGTAGTCTGAAGAACACTCTGAGGAATCTCTAATCTCTCTTGTTCTTTGTTTATGAATCGGTCCATTAATTCACGTAGCTCTACAGCACAAATAGACCTAATAGCTCAAATGTACACTGGACTCAGCAAGCTAATTTTAATAAATTGGGCACAGACCGCCAAGTTTAAATCTGAGCCTGCGCACAGTAATCAGGTCCTCATTGCCAGAAAAGAAATTACATCCATCCCACTACTTCTCACAAGCATGTTTCAACTATTTTTCCTACCAAGATTATTATTTTTTACAAATATCTATTAAATCTAATAAAAAAACTCAACTAAATCAGTAAGTAGGCTCAAAGTACTAGAGTAGAGTATTTTTCACCAGCTGTCTTGTTGTCTAGTATCCATATATTACAGTACTAATGTGTGTTCAGTGTGCTGTCTGTTTTTTGTTATCTGTATTCCCTACAGTTCTGTTCTGACAAGAAACTACTTTAATAGTGTGACATGCATAACACATAAACACATTCTACAATATTTTGTTTTGCACAAACTGCACTACAGATTATCTAAAGATCAGCTAGGACTATTGACCGTGTTCTGTAAATCTTGTTCAATATGTCAACAGAATTTGTATATGCAATTTTGCACTTTCTCCAATAATTGTATTAGGCCAAAACGATGCGAATAAACCAACAAAGTCCCCACTAGGTTTCAACTTTCAGTCCAGCCTGCTTTTCAGAGGTGAAAACAGAACGATAACACTGACTGATCACTATTTAATTCCATTATACAGTCTTGAGTTACATTTATTTTAAAAGGTTAAAGTTCTTCGAATAAGATTAAGACATACAGCTTAGGGCTCATTCACAAACACCTTCTGCATGGCAAAAATCCAAACAGGTCTTATTCAGCAGTGCTCGATTGTAGGTGGATTTGATTGGCTGAAGCTCAAAAACAGACTGTTTTTATTGGCTGAAGTCCATCCATGCTCTGAGTGAGCAGTGTGTGTGTGGATGTCTGAGGTTCACTAAGGCCAAAGAGTGTTGTGGCTATGGTGTATAGTAACAGTCACTCTATAGCCTTAAAGCAACCATTCTTATGTTATGTTGATCCATCTGCATGATCCCATACTTCACCAAATGTACATCTGTATGGTAGTTCAATTCAATTTACTTTAAACGTACTTGTATGGGAATTTTCACAGCTGGTGTTATCACAAGGCAGCTTTACAGCAAACCAGATTCAGGCCTCGCTTGATCATGTTAAACTGGTTTTATGCTCCAATTTCATCTGGTTTATTTTGCCAATCTATACGTCTAAGTAGACACAAAAGTCTTGCTCAAGATCCCATTACATCATTTGCACAGCTGTGCTTTTATATTGTCTGGACATTTAATAATGACCAACATTAATGCTGAAAAATGACATGGAACAAAATCTTAGGACAAAATGTATAAAGTTTGTCCTTCTCCTTCATGTTTTGAAGATACAAGGTTTTGTTGGCAGTGGCAATAGATTGAAGTACATTCTGGTGACATGGAAACTTCAATGTAGTCACCACAACATAATGGCTCTGGTCATCTTCTCTTTGAAGAGTCAATCTCTCAGCAGCCTTTAACGAAGAAAAAACTATCCTCTTAATAGGAAGGCCTCAGGCATTTCGTAGCACATCTAAATGATTTTCAGCGGCAGATAAGTTCAGGAGAGAGTCCAAGAACAACACAATGAGTGCCACTTCTGGCTTTATCTAATCAGACCATCTGACTCAGTCAGTCATCAGGAACTGTGGAACAGTTTCAGGGAGGTTTGACACCACTGATAAACACATGAAATATCACGAAACTTGTTTAGAATGAGTCACGTTGCCAGTGGCACTGTCATTCCACAAAATAACCTTTTACAATCCATACTCATGCTGTCCTGGGGAAAGGTTATCTCTTCAAACCTAAAGAAAGAGGACAGTTATGTCCTGTGGCAGACTGAACAGGCAATGAAAGCTCACAATTAGGATACTGTACTTGGAAAAAAGTGACACAAAGCCTTTTGCCCCTTGAGCTTCTTCATAAGTACCTTTTTTCATATCATTGTTGTTACTTGACCCTTGACATAATTCTACAATATTCTTTTGCAGTGGTCATTTTTATAAAGCTGAATTGTCTCAATACGCTGTTTCGACTCCGGGTCTTCAAAAAATAAATAAAAGAACTGGCATTAACATTGTTTTTAACTTAAGAAGACCTCAAAATGACCTGGAAAGTTCTTTTTTTAATTGTAAAGTACACTTTTACAAAGATGCTAGTAAAGTTTACTTGGAGTCATGCTACTTTTATTTACTCTAATTTAATATGTAGGACCATTACAGAAGATTATCTTTGTGCTTTTGCCTGTCTGCAGGAAGGTGGTTGAGTTGCCAAGGCGAAGGGTCACCATTCCGATTGATCGAATTGGGGTAGGCCGTCTTCCCAATAGCCGGGGATAGACCCCACCTTAGACCACGCCCCCATATAGGTACATATTTAACATTATATCATTTGAACTTTGACTAGAATGTTTTTTTTGTGCCAAGGTCAAGTTCTTGTGCATTTAAGTTTGTTTTTCATAAAATATACTAATTCACATCAGTGTAAAATACACAGACAATCTAACTCCATAACTACACTTTTAACTGAGTAATATTTTGACCGGTTCTTTCACTTAAGCACTTTTCCTCCCTTGTATGTACCTTATGACTGGTATTAATATTCCAAAAATAACCTAATAACTTCATAATATTTATGAATAACACTAATTATTTTTGCTCTCATTTTACTCCACAGGTAGAAGATGCATGAAAAGCACTTAAGTTCCAAAACACACTTAATCATCACTCAACAATCCCAATATTACTGTTACTTCACTATAGCTGTACAACCATCAACCCTTTCCAAACTTTGCACTTTGCCATTTTCAGCTCCATTTCCAAAGCAACACTTCATTAAAGCATCCTAGATAGAATAATCCTCAAAGATATACTGCCAGCTTCCTCTCTGGAACCTAGTATAACCAACTCATAACCATGCAGAGGTAATTCAGTAAGCTGACACTCTTAAAAAAACGACGCTACAAAGGGTGCATCAAACTTTTTCTTATATGCCATCACTTATAGACTCTTTGTAGTATCTTTATAATTAAGAGTGTATCTGCACACTAGCCTGAGTATTTCCACTATATGGCACACTCTCACAAAATACTGTCAGAAAGCATCTTAACCTTTCTTCCATATGCTTTAAATACCACACCACATTTTACTCATAATGGCACTGCTGAAGTCCTACTTATCAATCATTTTACAACTAGCACGCGCGCGCACACACACACACACACACACACTCTCTATATATATTGATTTGACTGAAGGCAGACCACTAGTTCTGCCTTAACATTAAACCAGATGAACAGATGCTAACTGCCTGGTCTGTTTTATTGCTTTTAGACTTGTACTAAACAGAGTTGTGACTAATGTTTTAGAAATAAGACATTCAGAATTCCATTAATACATAAAAAAGTAATACAAATGTATTATAAGCAAAACAGGCTCTGTAAAGTACTGAAAAGGGGTTATCTTACTATAGTACTATATACTATAGTCTATATTCCTTTTTGAAGAACTATATACATATATATATATACATACATACATATATATATACACATACATACATATACACACACACACATATTATATATATATATATATATATATGTATGTATATAACCTTTCCTAAAGACCCTTGAAGAGAAGACCCCTTTTTAATAACTTTTTAAGTGTAGTTTTTTACAACCATGTGACCTATACTGTGTAACGTACAGTGGACCTTTTGTAAACAGTTAGAATGACCAAATAATTGGATAGTAATTGGAGCTGTTGATGCTGATGCTGTTAATTTGTTGTTGTAATAGAAAGCCATGAGTAGCAATTTGCAGAATTTCAGAATGCTCTTCAGCACATAGTAAGGAAAGGAAAATCAGAAAGAAACAAAATTGCGACCGTACATTATGGGTCAAGACATACTATATTTACATTTATGGCTACTTATAGGTCACTTATGGCACAAAGGTGGAACAGCGTAGTGGTTGGAGTCTAGCCCAAGGACTCTTATTGGTGTAGCGCTGCATAGTCACACCAACCACATGTTGTGCTACAAGCGCAAGATAAACAAATTAAAATGTATAATAAAGAAGTAAATACATATATTTTTTAATTTTTTCATTAACTGTTTTGAATAATCATCCGATGGACAAACGTACAAAGGCAATTTAAACAAGTTAGTTATTATACAAAAGGAGTAAACATTATTTGCTAAAAGTGTGTTATCTGATTAAAGTATTCATACAAAGCACACAGTGGTATAATCAATCAAAACAATGCTTTTACCATGATAGAAACTGTGATTATTATTGGTAGATATGGCACAAACCTAAATATGAGGCAAAAGACACAGTCTTACTAAACAGCTTATATCTGGTATTGAACAGTGGTAATCACTGGGGTCAAATAGATATGAAGAACACATGAAAAAGAAGGGTGTATGGCATATTCAAATGAGAGGCAGGTGTGCAGAAGAATTTAGTTAATAAACTAAAGAAATTCTAAGCAGAATTATTAATAACAGAATCACACTATATGGACAGAAGTAGTGGGACACCTGCTTATTTGGTGTTTCTGAAATCAAGGGTATTAAAGGGTATTAAAAAGCATATCCTGCCTTTGTTGGTCTCTACTGTCCAGTGAAGGTTGGAGAATTGCCATGGGTCATTGCCAAAGTCAGGATGTTGGATGACCCAACTCCCCAGTTCATTCTAAAAGCATTGAGTGGAGCACCATCATTAAAGATATAACATTTTCACTGATCCAAAGCTCAATGCTGGGGTCTTTTTACCCCTCTGGCCTTATAGGTTCATGTTCATCTGCTCCAGAAATTTCTATTCTATTAGCAATGCTTCTCTGCAGGGACTAGACAAGCGGTCTGTGTGTGTTCATTTGCACATCTGCGTCAGCAATGGGTGAAACGTTAAGTAGCTAAATTATTATGATATTATTGTAATAGCACTTACAGTTGACTGGGGCAGATCTAGCAGGGCAGACATTTCACAAAATGACTTGTGACGAAGATGAGAAGTTGAAGTATTTAGTATTGTCCATTATAATGCCAATGTTTGTCAATAAAGATTACAAAGCTTTGGTTGGATTTTACAAACTTGTTAGAAATGGGTGTGTAGAAGGTCATACATTTGGCCATATGGTATATCAACATAAATCTGTCAATTTAAATTTATTTACATTCATTCTAATGTTATGTAAAGTGAATGTTTTGCACAATACTATAATGAAAATTGTGCTTCTGCTTAATAGTGTTCCAGTCAGAGCCAATGCTTCAGTTTTTGCCCTTATCTATTTCATCTACTAACAATACCTTGGTATGAAAAGGTGGATATTGCCTGGTTTAAAAAGAAAAACAACAACAAAAAAAAACAACGAACAAGAGTGAGAAAGCAAGTAGAGACTGAATGAAGGCAAAGTCTTACTTAATGCCTCCTTCCCTCACCACCTGCACTCTGTCTGAGTCCATCTGTGTGTACAGCCAGTGAGCATAGTTTGCCACTCGGGTGTACACGCCATATACTCGCTGACTCCCGCACTCCTCCGGGCCTCCCCAGGATACAAGCCCCTGCACTACCCATCTCCCACTACGGGGGTCCTCAATCACGAAAGCCCCTCCGCTGTCCCCTAAGCAGGTGTCGCGACCTCCTTCAAAGAAACCAGCGCAGAACATGTTGTCTGTAATGTTATAGATGACAGAACGAGAGGCATAGCTGGCCTCGCACTCCTCCTGTGCCACAACCGGCAGCTTCACATACTGCAACATCTCAGACATAACGCCAGGGTCAGAGGTCAGCCCACTGTTTGAGATGGACGCATTGGCTGTGTTGATCCCCCATCCGGCAACCACACCCAGCATGTTGGGAAGGGGAGTGAGAGCATGGCCTCTGACCCACGGTGGGGGGAGACACACAGGTCTCACTAGCTCATTTGGCACCACCTCCTGGCTGAGTCTGATCAGGGCGATGTCATTGTCATAGTTGCGTGGGTCAAAGTGTGGGTGCAAGATGAGCCTGTCCACGGTGCGGTTGACAGCCAGCTGTTTTTCGCGGATGTCTGTCAGTCCCAAGGTGGCGTGTACATGCTCAGGTGCGACAGGCACGATGGATGAGTCTCTGCGCTGGGAGCGCAGCACATGAGCAGCTGTGAGGACCCATGACGGGGACAGGAGTGCACCACTACCGAACCGGTGCACTTCAGGAACCCGGTACGTGTCCTCCACAGAAAGAAGCACTTGCCAGGGGAAAAGACCAGGAGGTGCTGTCCGTCCACCCACGATTCGCTTCTGCTGGGAAGGGAGGGGCCTGGAAGCTTCGCCACATGCTTAAATAATACACAATCACACATCACTGTACTGTACACACATACAAAACATCTTCATAACGACACAAAGTGATTTCCCGCAGTTTCTAGAAAGGCATCAAATCTAGGAACTAAACATAAACACCATGATGACTGCAACTAAATAACTGGTATTTTTAATTCAAGATGTAATGATGTAAGATGATAAGAAGTAATTCTTATCTTCATTTGAATGAATCCATTCAAATGCTTTGGTGGTATTCTCTAATACTCTTATTGTAGTGTTCTCTTTTTATAGATTTTGGACTGACATGTTGAAAAAATGGAGTTCCATCTCTCCTATTCCAGTATTTACTGACATTTAAGTTAATAAGTTAATTGACATTTAAGTTATTAGCCTGGACTAACAGACTTAAAACCACAACAGCATCAGAAGACAAATTTCTAAGGGTCAACAGCTTGTGCGATACGTAGCTCATATGACAAGACCTTGTAGCAAAGATTAACACTGGACCAAGTCCAGGGGTGTTCTAAAACTCTGACCGGTAGAGTATATGAGCTTCTGAGACTGAATGACACTGAACTCCTTAGCTCCACTTAAATACTAAGCTTTCTGCTTACCAGGTTGTGTCCTAGCTGTTGAACTGGGCTGCTGAGATTCAAACTGTGGCTGCGTGGTACTCTCCACATCTGTTAGGCACAGAAACTGAGATAAGCTCTTCCAAAAACACAACACAGACAGAAAATCCAGACGCATAACACAGACAGGTCTTACCAGATACAAAACACAGACAGACAATCCCAGATAAACAACAGAGATATACTTTACAGATGCATGGCAGGCATTTCCATTACGACTGAGCAGTGATAATGATTGACCATCACTGCAATTAGGTTAGGTTCTATTAGTCTATTCCTATACTTCACCCTATTCCTAACCAGACATTATACCTGAAACCTAAACCGAATACCTTAGCCCTTAAACTGTTTCAATTTTAAATATACTGATTTTAGTATCTGTAGGTTATCTGTTGGGGACTATTACAATATAGTGTGCCTCACAGTGGTTTATTGTAGAAAGATAAACTAGGAAGCACAAAAATAAAAGTTATATAAAAGTGTATATATATAAATAAATACTAATACATAAATGTGTCTGTGAGGTTTTGTTATTTATGGTTAAAGAGACCAGCAGAAAAACTTCAGGTCATGAAATCATGCCAATTCGTCAAGTATAAGGTAATCACTGTGAGAGCAATACACCACATACATTTACAATTTACAAATTCTACCTGACTGGCAAGAAGGCAATGTGGCTCCGTCATCTCTCACCCATTGACCACTCTGAGCACATGTGTATGTGCCTGCATTAGACAAACAAGAAAAGAAAAATCACATAAGAATGGAAAGAATTGAAGAAAGAGGAAACGGAAATAAGGAGTAAGGAGAATAAGGGTAAGGAGAGTAAAGTATCAAGATTCTCTCATTTATTGGTAATGGAGAAATCCGCACTGTTGTCTGTTGGAGAACTCTTGCAGGTGTATAGAATCCTGGATCCAAATGTAGTACTGTTAGTGGAGCTCTTATACACCACCTCTCCTACAGATCCGTTTACAGGACCACAGTCAATCACTACGAGGTAGAGAGCGAGAGAAAGAGTGAGTGAGTTATTATTTTTTTTTTTTACATGAAATATTCTTAAACATATAGCTTAAGAGCTTAAAAAAGTTAGTATAAATTAGATTTAAATACATTAGTATTTAAATGATTGCGCATTGAAATGAAAACTACTCGACGGACACTGAAATTATTCTGAAAATGTTTGTCATTCTGTAATCAACATTATGCCCACATTAGGATGTCCATAATAATTCAATTGTGAAACTCGCCATCATCACACCCTGTGATACACAAACTCACAGAATTATGGACACCATAAGGACTAAAAATAAAACACAACAAGCAACACTCTTGAGCACCGAACTGACATGTTTAAAATACTTTAAAAACTGCAACACTTTCCCCAATTCTCAATACAAATTACTTGACTTGCATACTTGGTTGTACAGACTTTGCAAGTTTGACTCCCAAGTACAAACCCCCAAGCACAGGAGGATGCTGTATGGTCATTCTGCAATTGGAACAGCACCGTGGTGCAAAATGCATTCTGAGATATTTGGCTGTCCCAAACCCACACATGGTCCACTTTTGAATGGAACAGTACTTGGGCTGCGACTAATGAAGTTTCACAAGTCTGCAATAACACAAGCACAGACAAGAATGCATATAGAAAAAAAGCTTATCCTATAACAACACCAGCTAATTAAGTAATCAAGTAGTGTTCTACTACTGCCACAGATACTTAACTATACAGACCTGTTCAAGCTTTCTGGTTGGAGTAGGGTATTTCGATAAGATTGCCAGTCTTCCCATGTCAGTTCAGGGCACAGCAGTGTTTTTGTGCATACAACAAAAATTACAATTCAACTCCTTAAAAACCTTGTTTAAAGGATCCAGTGATATGTTTGTTTACCAAGCAGGGAGAGAACGGCATTCTGAGTTTTTTTCCCCCTCACAGAGAAGAACTGCTTGGGATGTCCTAATATGGGCTTGAGTTAGAACTAGAGGTCTGTTGATTGATACTGAAATGAGTGCAAAATGAAATGATTCCAATTGATAGATATAGAAATAATTAAAGAATGAAAACTATGAAATGAAATACTCCTAACTGATGGATACTGAAATTATTGTAGAGGTGATTAATGGGATTTGTATTTAGTAATAATGTACCCATAACCGGAATCAGACTGAACTGTACCTCCATATCTCCAAATGAATCTTCTGTGCATGAGAAGTGCATCAATTTGCAGTGCATCATGCCTGTGCTTTTAAGCATGTCCGCTGTATATGTGTTTTAAACCTAGAACTAGCATTATGCACATTTACGTTAAAGCAAATTAACAGAGAAAACTGTTTTAAAAGACAGCAGAAAGTAATAGCATTATTGATGCGGTCACAAAATTCCCTGACCAGCAGAGGGAGACAAAGCTTTTTTTGTGATGCCCAACTTGCTGGCATTATTTTAGAATTTAGATATGGTTAGAATTCACAGTTTTTCACAGTAGACTCCATAGGCTAAACACACCAACCCAAACTGTACAAACAATCCAGAGAGACAAACGGTTGTCAATATTGGAATTTACTGTATCACAAATGCACATTCACATGGCCAGAAACAACCGTGTTCGCCTCACTGCTAATCCTATAGATCACTAATGCATTATCAAATCAGTTGGAACGGCTAGGGAATGGCGGCTCCTTTGAGATTCCTTCTCTGGTGGACAGTGGAGAGAAAAAAGAAACAGACACAAGGGAGAAAGAATTGGGTGACACAGGAAGAAGGGAAGTGCAAGAAAAGAGAGGAGGAAGAAAGTGAGAAAAAAAACAACTGAGCAATTCAGTCCTATGTTTCAATCCAAAGCTCAGGTGTCTGCTCAATAGCCATTTTAAATTAGGGTGCACAGATGCCTGCCTGATAAAAAAAGCTCATGGACAAATCAGATCAGATTTGTCCTAGTGTATAATGTAAATCAATTAAAACTTAATGGTAAACATGTTCAATATGTATTCATTATTACGATTCGACTCATGTAAAGAATACAAATAAACCCCTATATTTTTTATATATATTTGATATCAGGCCAATACTGAATGTTTTCCTGCCAAAGAAACATTTATTCCACTGAGTAGCTAGTAAATAGATGAAGTTTGTTAGTGGTGCACCTATGTGTAGTCACAAAAGTACTCCAGAAAGCTACAGGCTGTGCTCCTTCTCTTGCATTTGTTTCCAAAAGTTGTTGATCGAGAATGTTAGAAGTATGAGAATGTAGGAAATGGATGAAATCTGTGTACCTAAACTGCAGTGGCAGGAAACATTCTGAGTATCTGAGTCATTAAGGGCTTGTTTTGACTGAGAAACAAGCAAGTGTGGCATGAGATAAGAGCCAATTACATGAGTTTCCTTATCAATGGATGAGACCTGATGCAAGATACTCAGACTGCAGAGCTGTGGAGTAAAACATAGTGCACTATTTTATTTTTATTTATTATTATTATTATTATTATTATTATTTTATTTGTATTTTTTTTACTTTGCTGGCATATAAATGATAGATATTATAATACAAAAATCTAGTTTTGACTGCACATTTAAAAGCCCTTACCTTTACAAAGGGGTACACTACTGCTCCAAGTTCCATCTGTCTGACACTGTAGCTGATAATGCTCAAACTCTTCTCCGTCCTTAAAAACAATCAGACACACATAGAGACATAAAAGGAGAAGACAAATGTGATAAAAATAGCGAACAAAAGGATACAAGAACTGCCACTGTATGTATTAGTGCCTGTTGCTGACCTTTTGTAGTGAATATCCAGGGTCACAAGTCACTGTGATGTGCTCTTTGAAAAAGTACTGAGACTGCAGTGGCTCAAAATGACCATTTGGAGGCACCACAAGCACTGGGCATTCGCTGCCTGCAGACAAGAGAAGTTACAGTGCCATTTACATTTTCAGCAACAGAGAATACCAGTCTAACTTGTGTAATTTAAAACTAGCTAATGTTAACTGAAGCACAGAAACTAGCAATATCATTTACAGCACACATTTGTGCAAAAAGGGACTATTCAAAATAAATGACTTAGAATTCCAGTGCAATACAGTGGGGGAAAAAAGTATTTAGTCAGTCACCAATTGTGCAAGTTCTCCCACTTAAAAAGATGAGAGAGGCCTGTAATTGATATCATAGGTAGACCTCAACTATGAGAGACAAAATGAGAAAAAAAAAATTCTGAAAATCACATTGTCTGATTTTTAAAGAATGTATTTGCAAATAATGGTGGAAAATAAATATTTGGTCAATAACAAAAGTTCACCTTAATACTTTGTTACATATCCTTTGTTGGCAATGACAGAGGTCAAACGTTTTCTGTAAGTCTTCACAAGGTTGGCACACACCATTGCTGGTATGTTGGCCCATTCCTCCATGCAGATCTCCTCTAGAGCAGTGATGTTTTGGGGCTGTCGGCGGGCAACACAGACTTTCAACTCCCTCCAAAGGTTTTCTATGGGGTTGAGATCTGGAGACTGGCTAGGCCACTCCAGGACCTTGAAATGCTTCTTACGAAGCCACTCCTTTGTTGCCCTGGCAGTGTGCTCGGGATCATTGTCATGCTGAAAGACCCAGCCACGTTTCATCTTCAATGCCCTTGCTGATGGAAGGAGGTTTGCACTCAAAATCTCACAATACATGGCCCCATTCATTCTTTCATGTACACGGACCAGTCGTCCTAGTCCCTTTGCAGAGAAACAGCCCCAAAGCATGATGTTGCCACCCCCATGCTTCACAGTTGGTATGGTGTTCTGTGGATGCAACTCAGCATTCACTCTCCTCCAAACACAACGAGTTGTGTTTGTACCAAACAGTGGTACTTTGGTTTCATCTGACCATAAGACATTCTCCCAATACTCTTCCGGAACATCCAAATGCTCTCTAGCGAACTTCAGACGCGCCCGGATATGTACTGGCTTAAGCAGGGGAACACGTCTGGCACTGCAAAATCTGAGTCCCTGGCGGCGTAGTGTGTTACTGACGGTAGCCTTTGTAACGTTGTTCCCAGCTTTCTGCAGGTCATTCACTAGGTCCCCCTGTGTGGTTCTGGGATTTTTGCTCACCGTTCTTGTGATCATTTTGACCCCACGGGCTGAGATCTTGGGTGGAGCCCCTGATTGAGGGAGATTAGCAGTCTTGTAGGTCTTCCATTTTCTGATTATTTCTCCCACAGTAGATTTCTTCACAACAAGCTGCTTGCCTATTGCAGATTCAGTCTTCCCAGCCTGGTGCAGGTCTACAATTTTGTTTCTGGTGTCCGTCAACAGCTCTTTGGTCTTCACCATAGTGGAGTTTGGAGTGTGACTGTTTGAGATTGTGGGCAGGTGTCTTTTATACTGTTAACGAGTTCAAACAGGTGCCATTAATACAGGAAATCTTGCTTGTTTGTAGGTGACCAAATACTTATTTTCCACCATTATTTGCAAATAAATTCTTTAAAAATCAGACAAATGTGATTTTCAGATTTTTTTTTCTCATTTTGTCTCTCATAGTTGAGGTCATGGTATCAATTACAGGCCTCTCTCATTTTATTAAGTGGGAGAACTTGCACAATTGGTGAGTGACTAAATACTTTTTTTCCACCACTGTAAGTATCTTATTATTATGTTAATGTTGACTTTATGTGGCTACTGTACAATTCTGCCTGAAGCTAAAAAGATCTGTAAGTCTGGAAGACCAATAGTCTAGATTTTTCCTTTTATATCCAATCCAGCATTTTAATTTTCAATATCATAAAAGAAAAGGGCTCTCATCACTTTTTTTCTGCACCCATTTTTCATTGCTCTTACTTGTAGTAGTGTAGGTGAGTTTCCAGCCCAGGTTCTCTCCTGAGTTGTCACTGTGGAACAAGATGCTCACAATGTTACTTCCTGTCTGGATCCTGCCTGGGGAGCGATCCCCACAGAACGGGCCAAGCTCTCTTTCTCCCGCCTGAATCTGAAGAGAACACATCACTATCATTACCACAGTCATCATCATTTTCATCATTATTGTTTGTCAGCATTATCATCCTCATGTACTTCATAATCATTGTCATATTACAGTATTTTCCATCACTGTACACGGTTTCCCCTTAAGTTCAAATTCAGCTATTAAACATCTCAAAGCGCAACATTCTTGGCATCTTCTGTGAAGTCCATTTGTCCGTGCTTACGGAAAGACTTATGGACAAATCAACCAGCAGCAACTAACAAACTAGCAACTAGCGAAAGCAAAGTGGAAAGCTAGATGTTTTCTCAGGAGCAACCACAATGCAAAAGTTTGGGTACCCCCCAAAAATTTGTGCTATTACATATGTTTATCAAGGTCTGTGACCTTAATTAGCTTGTAAGGGCTAAGGCTTCTTTAGAATCATTATTACCAATTGATGAACAAACTGAAGTCCTATAACTACTTTAGAAACACTTTGAACTCTAATACTCTAATAAGCCACAGCTGTCTAGACCAAGAACATTTTGAGGGAACTGCTCATGAGAGTACTAAAGAAAAAGCAAATCCTCAAACTCCTGTTTGACTTCAAATCAGGTACACTCTGGAATGATGGTGCACTTTTCTATTGTGCAGCAGGACCTCCACAAATATGACCTTCATGGAATGATGGGTTAGAAAAGGCTGAAAAAGGCTAAAGAACTGCTTCTACAGCAGGATGATGATCCTAAATACACTTCAAAATCCATAATGGACTATTACAAGAGGTGCAAGCTGAAAAATTTGTCAAGTCCCTCACAGTCCCTCAAACTAAATGTCATGTAAATCTGTAGATAGACTTCAGCAGAGAATCTTAAAGTACTAAATGCCTTTAGCAAGGAAGAATGGGTGAAATCCCTCAGACAAGAATTGAAAGAATCTCGGCTGTTACAAAAAGTGTCCACAAACTATGATACTTGCCAAAGGTGGTGTTACTAAAACAGGGTGCCCAAACTTTAGATTGGGGTGGATATTGGTTGGTTGCAATAATTGTTTCTATCACTGGGTATTGGTGATGAAAACTAGAACCTGAAAGGGATTTGTAATAGCTCACACATCAATAAATTGGCAATGATTTGTAAGTTGCATGATGATAGTGTATATTCTCATTTTATTAAGCCAGTCAATAGTGATAGCTAAAACATAGTCTACATCATCCATACCGGAGTAATGTGATTCAAACCAATCATGTCCTAAATCAGGTGTGTTGGAGCAGTGTTGTGTTGGCCAGAGTCGTGGCAAATACAGGCTACTGTTGACCTTTCCGGTCTAGACACAGCGCGGAGAAAGTTTTTCCATCAAGTATAAATGATAATGCATTATTTTTAGTGAGGAGTAGCTAAACTGAGGCAGTTCCACATTAATACTCCTAATTCCTGTTTGTCTGGGAGCTTAGCAATAAGATCATGGCCTTGTGTGTGTGTCTGTCTGTGTGTTTGTGTTGCTATGCTCTACTGAGCCCATGTTGTAACACTTCACAGTCATTTGGGGGATTTTCCTTTAAGCTAATCCTGGTCTCCCCAAACTTGCTATTTTTCTTTTTACAGCCGGTGAACTCTCCCAGTAGCAAACAAACACAGTGTCGGCGCCTAAAACACATCAATCCTCTTCTAAAATCAAGTTAGGAAATTATTATTATGAAGTGATATGAAAGATATAAAGATAAAAGAGCAGCCGGTTTAATTAAAAACAACGATTATCTGTAATTCCCATATACAGTCGCTCGCATAGCATGTGGTCATTCGCTATATAGCACTAAAATATGCATCTATATCTGTAGTTTCAGCTAAATAGTCAACAAACAAAAAGGCCACTGTTATCTCCAGGACTGGTTAAAAGCAATAATGGACAAGCCTAACCAGTGTGTAGATTACTGACCTTCCGGACTGAAAGATGCTGATGGACATTACCAAAGACCAAAACATTTAGTTCTGTAATTGCGTGCAATGAACCCTTACCTTAATGTGGTCATATGGACACTTGACTTCCGGGTGGTCTTCTATGTCAAAGCTATCATCAAAGTCCAGAGTGACCAGAAAGCCATTCTCCAGCTCAATCCGGTACAGACAGTCTGAGCTTTTAGGGTATGGCTTTGGAAAATCTGCACTGGTGAACTCTCCAGAACGCTCTGTGTACACACTATCACTGCACTCTACTGTAATCTCACACACACACACACACACACACACACACACACACACACACACACAGAAAGAGAGAAGGGTATACACCGATTACAGAACTATCCAGGCTTGTTGGCATATCAGAAATGCCTAAACCCAAAAAGGTAGTTTTGTGATTGAAGGATAAAGTTGCATGTGTAACATTAATGTTTAATGTTAGACAGCTGCAGCTAATGAATATTTCCATTTTGGAGCATTCATCATGAAAAAAGAACAGCCAGATTCAAATGATAAAACAAAATAACATAATGGGAAAAATATAGATAGTGAAGGTTTTTGTGTAACAGGAATGGTTTATAACAAATCCTCTGCATACACAAAACTCACATACTGTAACAAAAAGCTGAGCAGTGAGTCACACAGCTTCCCTGTCCCTGAGCATTGCTCAGATATCACTGGCAGCTCGAATATAAATATTTACCAGTCAGCTTTCAGTTACCATCATCATGGAAGGGGCAAAGAGTGGACATAAAACAGACACACATTTGATCACACTGCGCGCGCGCACACACACACACACACACACATGCAAATTCTCTCTCTCTATCTCTTCACATGTATACAAAGTATAATACTGATTTCATATAATGCTTGCTTTGTGAATGTACTCAGTATGGGCTGTTTTTCAGTATGGGCATATTGCATGTAGTCAACAGACTCCCACACTCGCTCACACATACACACACAATCAGTGCAGACCCCACATTCAAATCACATAATGAGAGCAAAGTTCTCAAGCCCTGTTACCTACTTCCTATTCATTTCTGTAAATCAGGTTTAAATACTCAGTCTGAATTACACAAGAGAACCTAGCTGATCTGGTCTGCCGCAAGACTTTCCTTAATCAACTGACTCTGGTTAGGAATTCCAGCCTCTAATCCCAGCTTATCAATGTCTCTGAGCTCATAATAAATGGCCCGTTTTAAAGAGGAAACTCCTTTAGACTGGGTAGGGAACATACACTTTAAAATTAAAAACATATTTGTTGCAACATTTCTCTAGACTCACATTTGCACTGGAAATTATCACAGTTTATACACTCAGTCTGTAGGAATATTTCTGACATGAATATTTAAGACTAATCAAACATGGCAATAGTAAGAGGTCTGCCTTGTGAGATGAAAAGTAGAACAACTGTACTTACATACAAAATGAAGCAAGACTTGCTATACTATTTAGTTAATGTATTTTTCATTTTGTTTACAATGAAATTCATGAGTCACGGTGGTGTTACCTATATTTGAACAGTCAAATGCAGTAATACAAGCTAATTCATTTGTAAGGCTAATTACTAAGGCTAATGTATCTGATTACTGGTCGCCCACTCATCCAGCCCGACCTGCTGGAGGACTGACCTCTGGGGTCCCCTCTACCTGCATCAGACCAGCTGCAATCCACCGGTCCAACCACCAGATTCCTCCACCACCAATGCCAGACCAGCGGCATACCCTCTTACCAATGCTACCTGCCTAATGACCAAACCTAAATGGACTCTTAACTATCTGCCACTATTAATATTACCACTATTAACTATCAGTACTCTCATTACTCTTACCATCACTGCCACGACTATATGAAGTTATACTAGACCATGATTATTATATTATGATTAAGAATATGTTGCACACATGAACAGTAAAACAGCCTTGGTGTTTTTTTATTTATTTTTTAAATCTTTTATCAATAATTTCTGAACAGTTCTGACCAGAGGAGGATGGGTCCCCCTTGTTCCTCCCAAGGTTTCTTTCTCCAGCTGTGAGGGAGTGTTTTCTTTGCCACTGTCACCATTGGCTTGCTCACTGGGGGATTTAGGTTTTTATGTCTTTTTATGTTGTTGATTTCTTGTCTTTTTACTAATAACAGATTCTGTAAAGCTGCTTTGTGACAACACCAGTATCAATGCAATGGAAATGTGACATGTTCTAGGATGTGCTGCCTTAGGCATAAAGCATCATTAGGTTTGTAGTTTGTAGTCCAACAATGCATAAAATTGAAAAAAAGACTTTTAGCTATATTTGCTCTTGATTAGTGAGGATTTCAAAAGGCAGAAACACGTCTGCGTTAACAATTCTTTTGCTTTGTCCCGTCCACTTTGTTCTGTCTGTGAATGTTTTGCTTAGCTTTGTGTCATGCTTTGATTAGAGCACCTGTCGTAGTCAAAATTCTACAAGAAAGTCACACTATAATCCCATGAAAAAATGTTGCTCCAATTATCAGTTCATTAAAAAAATAATAAAACAGCAAATCATTACACCAACACCACATCAGCATTTTCTCAAAGCCAAAGCTTCTTCTTTTGTTTTTTGTTTTTTGTTTTGTTTTTTTGCTCTTTGCTGTGCTTGTACCTTTGCAGGTTCTGTTGTCAGAATGAAGCTGGTATCCATAGCGACAGGAGCAGTAGTAGCCTCCGATGTAGTTATGACAGAAGTGATCACAGGCTAGATCCTCATCATTTCTGTCCCTACACTCGTCTATATCTTCAGGTGTTGGGCGGTACAAAGACAAAGAGAACAAACAGACAAAGAAAGAAGATATGAATAGAAGGTTCTGACAACTACTGGTGGTTAAAGGCTTTGCAAATGAGAAAATGATAGAACAGGGTTCTGTAACCTTTTTTGAAATCATTTTAACCATAGTGGTTCTTGTGTGGGACACAGTTCAAGTTCTCAAAACCACATAATGTGCACATTCAGACGTCACTAGTCAGATCACACAGTGCTGAAAGGACTTGTGTAATGACTTTTAATGAACATTTTATGTAATGACATTTGACTGTTAATGACTTTTTCTGCTAATATAAGAAATAAATAAACTATTAATAAATAAAACTCCAATCTATTTTCCCTGTCCAATTTTAAAACTAAGGATGTGCAAATTAGTAACAACAGAACATTGTTAATACTGGGATGCAAAATCTTTGCCATCTACAAGTGCCTGAAGTCTTAATCCTTTTCCCTCTCTTGGGACGCTTTGCCAGGCTTTTTCTGCAACGTGTAACAGGGTCTTTTAGCGTATAACATCAGCACTCTCCTTCATTTGTAATGAAACAACAGGCCATGCAACTGCTTACAAGTTCATTTGAGAACCTCCTTTGAGAACTCACTGGTCACTCCTTCTACAGAAGCTCTTGGTGTAGTGATGGATGATCAGTTATCGTTCTCAAGTCATGTCGCAAACGTAACTCGTCATGCAGATTTCTCCTGTACAACATCCGGAGAATTCGACCCTTTCTCTTTAGAGAGGCCGCCCAGGTGCTCGTTCAGTCTCTCGTTACTTCAAGACTTAACTACTGCAACTCTCTTCTGGCTGGTCTCCCTCTGCGCACCATCAGACCCCTGCAACTTATCCAGAATGCAGCGGCACAGGTCGTCTTCAACGTTCCTAAATTCAGCAATGTCTCTCCACTGCTGCGCTCTCTTCACTGGCTTCCTGTAGCTGCTGCCCTCATCAGATTCAAAACCTTGACTCTGGCCTATGAAGCCAAGAACGGACCAGCCCCTCCATACTTGATGGCAATGGTCAAAAGCCGATCTGCACCAAGAGCCCTTTGAGCTTTAAATACAGCTTGATCCATGGAAAATCCACGGAAGACAAGCGCCCAGGCTTTTTTTCTGTCCTGGCATGAAAGTGGTGGAACGAGCTTCCCCTGGGTGTCCGAATGGCGGAGTCGCTCGCTGTCTTCAAAACCAGACTGAAGACCCACCTCTTCCGAGAATACTTGGGCAAATAGCAGAGTGGTCACCTTATTGACGTGTGTTTAGTAGTGTCTAAACTTAGAGGTATCTTAACATTTTTAGTCTATTTAAACTAGCTGAGGTTATCCTTGGGTAAATAGCACAGCACTTTTGTAAGTCGCTCTGGAGAAGAGCGTCTGCTAAATGCCCTAAATCTAAAATGTAATGCTTTTACTTAGCCTTTCTCAGATAACTTTAACAGTGCATGAATGCATCAACCACAGTGACAAATGACAACAAACATTTGTTTGTGAAAATAAAGTAGGCCTTTTCTACATTCAAAATTAGAGATGGCAGAGGGCTCCCAAACAGCGCAGGAAGAGTAGCCTGTATCTAGTGTGTAGAACTTGCAATGGTATTCTTTTATGTCAGCAAACCTGAGTATCAGTTAATGCAGATGCTGTATTTCACACTCCTGTGCTGCCCCCACAGTTGCAAAAAAAAAAGGTGGAGGGAATGGCTGTAATTCCTCAACATTTATTTATTTATTTACATTTCTTAAATGAAAGCTAAAAGTCTACTCCTTAGTCACATCTTGAGTGCTTCAAATCTACTGAGGCCTAACTGTATTTACATCATCTGTATGACTACCCTGTGTTACTTATTTAAGCAGCAAAGGCTGAAACTCTCCCTATTATTTCAACAAAAATGGACAGGGTTGGGTGGATATATGTAAATGTGGTTTTGTGACTGTGTGTGTGTGTGTGAATTTTACCTACTGCACTGTAGTGTGCTTCAAAACCAGAGTAGCGCTCCTCATTAGAAAAGTCTGAGTGGAATGTAACACTGAGCAAGCTCCCTGGAGAAAAGATAACCTCATCAGCCGGAACCCTTTCAGTATCTGTGCTTTCTCTGCCACAAAACACTGCCAGCTCCTCCATCTCTGAGTACACCTGTGCGCACACACACACACACACACACACACACACACACACACACACACACACACACACACAGTTCTTAACTGCTCAGAACAAATGGTATTTTGCTTCTTACCTTTAAGTATAGCTGTTTGCATACACAGACAAACATTTCTCTTATCTGCCTCCTAGTTTGGGTGTTTACACTACATGTCAGTGAACGATGGGTCATGTGCTACTATCAGAAAAAACACACACACACCATCACTAAGTAGCAAAGGAGAAGTAAGGGTAAGACTTCAGCGACGTATGATGTAAAGAGCTTAAGAAAACTGCAATAATGCTATGTATGTTAAGCTCTTTTCAGGCACCAAAACCACACAAGAATGAGTTCTACTATTTCTTGTAGACAAAAAGAAGTCTACATAAAAGAAGAACTATATGAATGAAGGCAAGTCCAATCCATAAACCCATGTTCTATGGGGAAAGTTAGGTACATGCAATTGGAAGATGCAGAAAAACATTACTACACACACAGACAAAGGGTGTTCAGTATCAATAAACTGCAATATTATGTTTTGCTATCCTGTAGCAATTAAAATTTTTTAAGAGTAGTTTACATGCAAGGATTGGTGGCAGACTGTGGTTTATTTTGTGTAGTGTTTAAATATTGACCTTTAGATGTTGTATTCTGTCTTCAGGTCCCAACTTTACTTCTTTCTTTTCCTAAAATGTATTTTTTTTAATTGTGACATTATTTAGCTTACAGTATCGCAATATATTTCAGTATATTGAATCTCATCTAGGGATGCACGATATTAACAAAATTTGTCGGATCGGGTAACAGATAATTAGGCAGATACATGGAACTGATCCTTTCACTTTTATTTGAGACTGCACTAAGTGTTTACATGTTTGCAATGTTTGATTACTGCTCGTATGTTTGGTCAAGTTACTTATTTATTCTCAGGTTTAACTACTTCATCTTATTTTGAATGACTGTTCACACTAAATATTTAAAAATAAGATTGATTACTGTTTGTGTGTTTGACAAAGTGAAGCTACTTATTTTCAGTTTAGGCTGAAACAATTTATTTATTTGAATATATTTTTTTTAAGAAGTTTGACTTCTTTTTCATTTTGAATTTGAATGCTGTGCCAAGGTCCTGCCCCATTGTTATGAATAGCAATTTACTACATTTATATCTAGTAAAGTAAGGTTTAAGTCAATCCTGATGCCATAAGTCTATCCCACATGGTGCATCCCTAATCTCATTGCGCTGTGCAGGAATGCTTACATGCATTTCTGGACTTCTGAGATATACAAAGCCATCACTGAAAGTAAAAGAAGCATGTGGTCCAAGCAGGTAGACAACTACTAAAGGTTTGTACACAAATATGACTCTAGTTACACAGCGTTACACAGTCCTATATTAATCAAGCTCAAAATACTTGTTACTACCTCACAGGAAGAAACACCCACCTGACAACATGGCATCACATAGTATATATGCAATAAAAATATTATATTTTATTATTGTTAGTATTATTATGTATTTATTTATTTATTTATATTACAGTTACATAATCATTAAACACTTCTGAAAGTAAATGGTGGTGCAGCATCTACAGCATTCACATTTCCTATTATCCCTGTGTAACATTCTTCACTGCCATTTAATCGTTTTTTTAGAATGCGAATACTAAATGTGACATGCAATTATTTTCTTAGATAACTTGGATAACGTCAGAAGTGGTTGCATGATAAATGAAACAGATGTGATTTCTGTGTGTCTGTTTACCTTCCTGTGGATATGCCTGTAACAATATGTGCAGTGTATGTACTGTATGAATCTGTACCTGTGAATGCACAAGAGAAACTTGTTGCATACATTTTTATTATAAGAAGTTAAATGCTTTCTGTTTGTGTGTGCTGTATGTGTGCTGTATGTGTGCTGTATGTGTGCGGCGGGGGCAGGGCTGGGTTCCGTGACCTTTTTGTCTGGCAGCTGACTCGGTTCCATTGCCACAGCGCAATGAGGTGGCGGGTTGCCGTGGCACCCACCAGGGCATTTGAATATGAATATGCCCCCTGTGGTCCAGGGAGCCCACTGGCTGCTGTGAAATAAACGCTATTAACTCTATCGGCAGGGCACCAAGACATCTGCTTCATCTGTCCATCAAAACCATCTAACAGAAAATACAATACAATGCAAGCAGAACTCCTGTGGCTTACAATGATGGCCAACAACCTAAACAAGGCGTCCCTAGACTGAACAAGAGCAGTCACAGTTATCTCACAGCTTTAACTCTGTGATACTAAATGACCACAGGGTGGTTTTAACCTAGGGATGGGCAATTAATTGAATCTGACAATCAGAACCTCTAATTGATGCCATTTTGCTCATGTCAGTTATTGTTTTTTTTTTGTTTGTTTGTTTGTTTTTTATATGTATATATTTTACTTTCCTCACTGTGTGATCATGTACTGCCCCCTAATAACATACTATTGCTTGTGTAGTCACATTACTTAGCCCCATCCCATTTTTTTAATTGTACAGTTTTTGCATAAACTATTGCATGTAATAATTATCTGTGAAGCAGCTTTCAGACCCAATAACCTTCACTGCTCTTATGACCACCACAGTGTACAATTCTGACTTGGTAGGTTGCTCTAGAACAAGGCATTTCATCACTCTCAATGATTGCTTACATCTTAACCATTTAATTATGCACTGGAAACTGTGGTGAAATTCCTTCCAGTGAGGAACCTGGGACAAAATGCGGCTACAAAAATGCAGAAGTCATTATTGGTATGGTAAAGCTAGAGTACACACCCTGGGTTTTAAAATGGGCACCAGGGTGGCAGACAAATCCTGGCAGACTGTCATGCTGGCACCAGAATCTACTGCACTGCATGTTGTGCCAACATTAGCAGTGGATGCCAACCTCCCTCTGGCGCTCAGCTGGGTCCCGGAAATCCTGAAATTCTACTTCAAAGCTTTCAGTAAGTGTTCACTTTCTTCACATAATGGTATTATGCATGCTTTTGGACTGTGGTATTTTAAAGTGATGTGAATATCAGGAGTGTGTTTGTCCTCCAAGTTAAGGATTTCAGTGCTACAGAAATTAGGCCTACGATTAACTTTTTAAAAGTCAAACAAGCAGTTTCAACAGAGGTTCAGACTCTAACCCACCCAATTGCATTGACTGCAAGACCGGTGTAAAAATGTAGACAGTTCGCTAAAAGACTAAACTTTTTCTAATATTTTATATAGCAGTGGTCTGCTTAACCTTCTGTTGGTATTAATGGCTATGCTACCAACGTTGGGCCAATAACAGTAATTTAATTGACCCATTTTTCTGTAAATGTTATATCATGCACCATTATTGCAGCCATTTGTCTGTTACAAAGTATGTGTATGGGTGTGTGGGGGGGGGGCGACTTACCTTCACATAGTCATACTCGCACAGGTATGATGGCTCAACGTCAAAGTGCATGAAGTACAGGCGAATCTGATGGCCGTCCGGAACACTGATATTCCATTGGATCTCACTCTCCTTCGGGTAGGGCTCTGGAAAGTTTGGCGACTGCACACTCCCATACATGTCATTCAGCAGCAAGACTTCAGCCCCCACAAGGCTTACACACAGGTAGGAGAAGAGCACAGGTAGCAGAACACTGGGGAAACAAGTGGAAACATTCACAAGTGGAACACATTCGAATAACGGAACTACTTCTTGTATGTAAAAACACAAAGCTATTAGAAGTATGTACAGCCATGCTTGTGTTTGTATGCAGAAGAGATATTTTATCATAATTTGAATTTGATGTAAAGTCATTGCTGAGTGGCCAGTTTTGAGAATTTCCCCACTGCGGGACTAATAAAGGACTATCTTATCTTATCTTGTTTGTGCATCATTTTTTAAAAACTATTTTGGTAGTTGTTAAGTTGCCATTCTAATTACCTATTAAAATTCTACTTGCCAGGTTATCTGCTTTGGGAATATTTGGAAAAAAAATTGTAGTTGTGTTTATGGTGATGGTGGTTATTTCACCATCTGACCAATTACAGTCATGTGAAAAGGTTTGGACACCCAATAAAAGCATATTGACATTTAATCATCATTTAAACAATGAACAAGCAATGTCTTTTTTGTAAAATATAATTTATAGAAGAATATTTTTGTGAGGAAACAGTGTGGACACACTATGCCCTAACAGCTGATATTCCCCCCTTGGCTGAAATAACTTTGGTTAGACTAGAATTCTTTCAGCTGCATGAGATTTTAGCTTTAGTTTTTACACCGGTCTCTCATTTTTCTCAAGTGCCCTCTGAAACTTTGCATTCATTTTTATAAAGCATATGTCCATATAAGTCCATATGTCCTGCTCTTGGTCTTTAGTCTTGTCTTGATGAGTTTTTTCTTTTACAGCAAGAGTTTCCTGCTTGCACACCTCCCATGAAAATCTAACGTGTGTGGTCTCTGATGGTTTCTGATGGTAGATGCTGTTCTTTGGCTTTAGCTGTGGTAAGAGCTACCTGTAGATCCCGTGAGGAAATGTTAGGATTGTTGGAGACTTCTTTATGCATTTTGTGGTCTGCTGTTGGACTGAACATGCTAAGACGGCCTGACCTGGCCCTGCTGGCAGTTGTTGCACTTGTAAATGGTTCAGCAGACAGTGGAGCGGTTGATTTTTGGTCTCAGTGTTCTGAGATCTTCTTAAACTCCTTCCCAGACTCATCTGCATCTACTACCTCTGAAAGCTCTTTGGATCTCACTAATTAAGAGCAAACCAAACTAAATATCTGAGGTTCCTCTCTAACCATGTTCTACTCATCTGTAGCTGATTCCATTTTTTTAGTAGTAGTAAATGTGTGGGTGTCCTCACAGAAAAATAGTATTTCTATTCATTAATTAATTCATTCATTCATTAGTAAAGGGCATTTCTTCAGTTGTGTGTGTTTAGTTAGATTACCTAGGTTTTCATGGACTGTACTTAAAGAGAAATGAAATAGCACTTTGCACGGTTCATATTTTGAATATCAGTGTTATCTGATGAGTGTCCTCTACCTCATCATCTACATCTACAGCTCTTTTTGTGACAGCTACTCATTGTTGTACACTATTATAATAATGACATACATTTACAGCAACACTGCGTTCCTGCTGCTGAATACCAGTGACTGTAAACTTCAGAACAGTGTTTTTACACTTAACTCAAGTGCTCAAGCTTTGATGTAGAGCTCGTGTGTAAAAACAATGCTTAATCTGCCCGCTTCAGAGATATTAGCTTAGTGCAGTGGAAAATGCGCACAGATTTGGCAAAGCGAGCAAAGGCCACAAGTCACAAGTGGCCTCTCAAACCTCTTTGCTGGGGCTTTATGCTTCGTCGTTGCTGTACAAAAAAAAAAATAAGTCTTGAAAAGACTTAAAATCCTGACCGATGTTCCTGCGGAGCTCCTAGACAGGAGTTTAATAAATCAGAGCACTCGTAGCAACTCTACAGACTGCACAAATCTTAAACACAGCCACAAGAAAGACAGCAAAAGTGACACAGATACAGGTTAGAGGAAGAGGGAGTAATAAAAGGCAGAAATCAGAAAGAATGTAGCTTTCTCACCACGCCGGATCCAAGTTTAGCCCCATTTCAGCTGCCGAGGAGTGTATAGTGTAGTGGCATTCACACTGGCGCTCACTCACTTTCTATGCACGTCACATTGCAACTGTTTACAAAAGACGCGGTCTCCCCCACGAGGGCTGAGAGAGAGAGAGAGAGAGAGAGAGAGAGAGAGAGAGAGAGAGACCGAGAGAGAGACCAAAGTGCAGCATGACATTTTCAAGGGCTTTTTGGCTTGTGAAGTGAGAATGAACCTCTTTTACACCTTTTTTTATGACGAATAAAAATGAAGAATAGAGCCTTAACCCATTTGCAGTTAGGCAGTTTTTACATCAGCCTGAGCTGCATCAGAGCACGTCAGGTCTGCACATTAATGCAATATTCATAATGCCTGTACCTGTTGTGGGTTTTTTTTATGATAATTGGATGTAACTGAATGTGAATAATTCCATTTTGGATGCTGCATGTGGCTAAGCATGAGGCCTATATATAGAGGCCTATATAACCACAAAGTGGCTTTGTGTGGTCGGTGTGGTGCAACAGATAACACCACCACCTGCCAGTAAACTACCACACCACGTGGGAGACTGGGGTTCCATTTCCAGTCTCTGTGACTATGCTGCGCTACACCAATAAGTAAGTCCTTGGGCAAGATTCCTAACACTTGGTTGGCCCACCTCTGTAATACGAGTAACCTTGTAAGTTGCTCTGGATAAGAGCGCCAGCTAAATGCCATAAATGTAAATAACCCAAGCTGCAATAGAAACAAGATCATTTCCATTTAAATACATGTTTAAATAAATCAGATAAAGAGCCATGTGAAAAGTAAATGGGTTTGGGTGCAGTATGTATGAGAATTATGAAAAACAGACAAAACTTAAAAAGTTGAGGGCCTTATGAAAGGGTTACCCTGTCATTAGGAGGTACTGACCTCAATCCTTACAGATGCAACAGCCATCCATGACCAAGAATGCATTATTGTCTTGGAAACAGAAGCAACACAAATCCCAGGACTAGTCTGTGGAGGTCCCGTCCCTGCATAAGTTATGTGCACTGCACGGTGGGCATGAACTGGGTCTTACTGGAATGTTAAACGAGACCAGCTTCCAAAACGTATGATGTAAAGCTTAATGTTAAGATCATCTTAACTGGCAGAGAGAATGCTCCCTGTGATGCTCTGTGTAGCATTTGACAATCACTTTTGTCTTAAGATGCTGTCGAGGAATCTAGCCAAGATCAGATTGCTCCAAGCAGAATCAGAATTGCATCATTACTGTTGTGTTCCAAGCCCAAAATAGCGTTCCTTAACTGGTTAGTGTAAAAACCTGGAACAATATAAAATTAGTCACAGAGCACATGACATGTTGCACAGGTGATTAAAAATGAGCTTCAGGGACATCCGCTCGCATTATTCAACACCCCAGAGAGCTACATACATACCATAAGGTATTGTGCACTCATTAAACACCTGGCAACAAGTTATCAATCAAATAAATTCACTGCTGAACCACTTAATCCCACTATGCCCACCATTATCCCACCATTATCTAATAGCAAGACATCTCAGCAGATCATATCTTCTGGCATTATAGTGCATTGTGTGTAATAACAATCTGAAGCTATATTATGGATCACTCTATATATCCCTAATGTCTATGTATCCCTGAAAGATGATTCCTGTAACTCATTAGTTTTGGTACTGATGGGATGCTTTCTCAAAGAATTACAGAGAGATGATTGTAATGTAAGTGGAGGACAGAAGTATCTCCAAAGCACAGAGATACATCCTCTCAGAACTCTACTCTACTAGTGTTACGGCTGTCAATAGTAAGTGAGTAAAAATTATATGATTTCCAAAAGGTACAAAGATGACATTTTTTTAACATTTCAAGCAGTAACACTTTTGTATTTTTAAAATATAATAATAATTTAAAAAACACACATTTTCAGTTCTTGTTTAGGTGATTTTTGCCTATTCCTTCTAGCAAATAGCTTCTAGTTCTGCAAGATTCTTGGACCATCTTGCATGCACTGCTTTTTTGAAGTCTATTAATAGATTTTTGATTATGTTTAGGTCAAAGATTATGAGGGTCAAAACTTTCAGCTTCCTTCTCTTTAGGTAGCTCATTGTGAATTGTGAAGTGTGTTTAGGTTCATTCTCCTGCTGTAGAGGCCACATTCTTTTTTATATTCAGCTTGTTTTCTTTCAGAATTTCCAGAATATGGCTGAGTCCATTCTTCTCTCTCACAGTGAAATGTTCCTCATGCCACTGGCTGCAATACAAGTCCAAAGCACCCATGAGTTTAACAGTTGGAGAGGTATTCTTTTCATTAAACTCTGCATCATATTTTCTCCAAACTTAACTCTGCTCATTGCAGACAAAAGGTTCTATATGAACTTCATCAGTCCACAGGGCTTGTTTCCACAATATATTTGTGTTTAGATGTTCTGAGACCAGCGGTTTCAGCCAGTAAACTGGTTTCAGGTGCCAAAGTTTTGGATGTGCGCCACCTAGTGGTGTGGAGCAAAAAAGGGTGCAGTGTTTAATTACACAATAAAAGGAACTCTAAGGTGCCTTGGTGAAGACACTGCTATCTCTTTAATGGAAACTGTGCAAATACCATTGTTCAAGTGCAATCAAGCTTTAATCAAAAGTTTTAATTCCCTATTTAATTTTTAATAAATGCTATAAAGAAACAGGAAGGGGTCACTTATTAAGGAAAAGTGCTGCCAATAATTCAGAACCTTTTTTATTATTTATATTTACCTTTTTTGACAAGGCTTTAGCAAGTGTGTACACCAGATGATTTACTGACATTAAAAAAATAAAAGACTTATTGCTTTTTATACAGTTTTATTTCATTGGTCTTTCCTTTACAAGCACCGTTTGTCCTTTGAAAATATTTTATTTGAAATTACATATTACAGTTACTAAAACAAAAGACTTTTGCAGGTTTGTGCCTTTACATAAAAAAATTTAGCCATTCAATTGGATGGATTTATTGGTTTTCAGACCTCAGCTTGGATAACCTGGCATGGAGCATACAAAACATGCTGTTTACATGCCACCTCACACTACTGCTTTAAAAAAGTGATGGAAATTCTTTCTTTATATTAGTCCTTTTTTAATAGTCATTGTGTTTGGGCTGTGGTGCTGTATAGGGCAGCTTGGGATGAGTGCTCTTATCATTAAGGGGGAGAAGGAATGTCTGGCGTCCAGAGAGGGATATTTTACACCAGTGTTTCCTGATTGCTGTTCCTGGAGTTGTACTGCATTGCATGCACATTTTTGTGTTTTCCCAGTACGAACACTCATGTTACGCTCACGAAGGGCTTGTGAATTGGCTGTCAAGTTTTAGCAGTGAAAAACACAAACATGATTGGTGGGGGACTCAAGAGGTGGGATCACTTTAGACCTTCAAAAGTCCTTTTATTTGGTCAATACATCATGGTTCACAGATGTGTCTCACTGTGGGGCAGGCACAAAGTGCTAATTGGTCTATCAACATAACATCTTTGTTGGCCATAGGTGGTTTGGCATGTGTGTGAGAGTGGGCTGATTGATAGAGAGTGAAAGATAGTGAGGGTCAGAGTGTGAGGGACACAGAGAGATAAATTCAACAGACATACTGTCAGCAGATGCATGTGTTAGTATTGTGTGTTAGAAGGCCTAAAGCCTGAGGCTTGGTGTTATTATTATTATTATTATTATTATATAGTTTATTATATATACTATATTATATTAGTAGTATTGCCATATCCAACTGATATACACATTTTATGTTTAAATTTAATAGGCATTTTAAAGTAGACAACACACCGTATACTCAAATAGTGCAGTATGTTCTTATTTTGTGTACTGTCCCACTAACCTACCTGTACAAATGTAGGCATGTGTAATTCCATTCTATATCATACAGTGACAAATGTACATCTAGAATCTAGTTCTCATGTTCCACATTGGATTGTAGCATCTGGATATCAGAAACAGCTGTTTTAGGGAATAATGGTTATTTTACTCTGCATCTCTGCATGTGTCACAAGCTGCTAGCACTTTGTTAACCACTAGAGGGAGATGTTGACTGCCACCAAAGAGCCATGCTTTCCGAAAACCTTAGTTTAGGTCCTTGGATACCGCTGCCCTGAACATATTCGTTTCCTCTGTTTCCAACACACCTGATGCTACTGATACACTTTTTACTGATTTTTAAGATCCATTTCTAAGGACTGGCATGGTCGAGCAGGACCAGGACAGAGAATGTACTATTATACTTTACTGTATGTACTATTATGATATCTTCTAAGTATTGGAATCAGACATTTGTGTAATTGTGAGTGAATGATGAGGATCTTAGCTACATAATAAAAAGCATGGTTCAAGAAAAAAACTGATTGGTAAATTGGTATTTCTTGCTCATGGGCTCCCCTTACAGAAAGGAAGTGTAATTCATGATTTGGGTCTCCCTAAAGGACACACCTTATACATGCATCTGTAAAAACTGAAAGAGACGGAACCAGCACCTCATGTGAAAGAGTAATATTACAGGATTTTTCACCAATATGACGATTTTCGCAGTGTTATGCAGTTTTTGTAGCTTTGCCTTGCCCGCTTCGTAATCACATAGTGCAGTTGGCAGCATGCCGAGCCCAAAGTTACAACTATAGAGACGCTATTCTTATTTTGAACAAGTCAGTGAAGCTGTTATTTTCCTGCGATCACATGCAATGCTTCCTACACTGGGAGGGTGAAGACCAACACACACCTCCTTCAACACGTGCACACCTCCTTCGTCCCGTTTTCCGAACTACTGCCGACGCGCTCTGAGAAAAGCGTCATGTGCCAGCATTCCACTGAAGTGATATCTACCCATCCTGGAGCCTCGGGGCCCAGGCTTTGTCTAATATTACATTTTGTTCAAAGATCTAAAACCATTCACAAATATGCAATAGTACAGTACACAATTGTACAATAAAGAAAAGGAAAAAGTCTCTGTCTCTCTCTCGTTCACTTGAGATTCACTCAAGATTCCTCTCACACACTTCACAGCATTTCTCTCTTCTTGTCTTTCACATTAAGACCTCATAAAACCTCACCTGAAATTAAGTTAATTATTCTCATTAAAACTCTAAAGTTTAGATTACATTTAAATGGCTTAGAGGCTGTGTGTGTGCGTATTGCTACGGACTGCAGAACTTTGGTAATAACAATAATGATAACTATCCATTGCTCAAGTTTACAGCAAGCAGTGTTTACCTCATTAGCTAGCTCCTTTAATAAGTGCATCGCTAAAATAAATGATTCAGTAATGGGCACACACTCTTACACACACATTGCAGGCCAAAATCTGTTTTACTCTACTAATTATGAGTCATGGATGACTTGAGGGCTATGAATCAGATGTTAGTCACATATTCAATGCTGTCCAACAGTATCAGGCCAGTGATCGTTCAGCCTGAGCGGCCCGCCCGTCGGTCAATACTCGTCTGAAAGGCGAGGGCATACTCTCACTTACTGCTGTCGTGCTGGCCAAGCTGCCCGTAATTGTTTTGCAGGTGTAAGAATGGTGTTGACAATAATTGTTTTGCTGCAATAAAGAGCCGATGTGGCACTTGAGTGACATGGATTACTGTAGCGTGAGTGAGTCCATGGCTGTAAACAGAATGATTGGCACTGTGTGTCAAAAACACATACACACACACACCCTCACACATACACAAATGCACTAGCATGTTGTTTGGGACTTGAAATTATAACCATGAGATGATATTGATGATGTTCCGTGTGCAGCAGTGGTGTGTGTGTGTGCGGGTTTGTGCGTGTTTGTGTGACTGTGAGGGAGGGAGGCACTTGGGTTAAAAGGCTTTGCTATCTGTTCCGTCCGTGCAGTGGCCGCATTGTCTTGTGAATAGCCGAATTAAAGGACTTTGTCTCCTTTGTGAGGGTAATGGCCTCCTTCACACAGACAGCTCAACAATGGACACCCATCCCTTCATCCCCTCCCTCATTCTCTCCCACTCCCTTTCTCACTCATCTTTCATCCCTCACTACACTGGGCAATTTTTCACCCTGTAGGAAAACATGATGCCCCCCCCCACACACAGTGGCATGCGAAAATGTGGGCAAAATTTCTTGTACTGTTTAAAAGACAATCTAGTAAACGATAATCTAATTATCCAAGAGGCATAAAGTTAAAGATGATACATTTCTTTAACATTTTAAGCAAATCAACTTTTCTTATTGTCTTTTTAATAAATCACAAAAAGGACAAGGGCCCAAAGCTAAAGTTTGGACACCCAGCATGGTCAGTATTTAACAACACTTTATAGCTTATGGACGCTCTTCTGACTCTCCTGATCTCCTTACAGTTCTTGTTTTGTTTTTTGTTTTGTAAAAGGCTTCTAGTTCCATGAGCTTCTTGGGCCATCCTGTATGCACTGCTCTTTTGAGGTCTAATTACAGATTTTTATTGATTTGATGATATTTCAGTCAAGAGACTGTGAGGACCATGGCAAAATCTTCAGCTTGTGCATCTTGGCGTGGTCCATTGTGGATGTTGGGTGTGTTTTAGATCATTATCCTGCTGTATAAGCATCCTCTTTTCTTCTTTTTCATAGACAATAGCTTCTGCAATTTGTTGGTATAGACTCCTAGTTAAGTGTTCCCAGTGCCACTGGCTCCAACACAAGCCCAAAGCATGATCGACCCACCCTGTGGATAACATTTGACGGGGGGTTCTTTTCATGAAACTCTTTTTTTCTTTAAAAATGTCCTATTCAAAGTTGTATTTTTAACTTCATCTGACTTTTAAAGAATATATCTGTCTTGTTGAGATGTTCCTTTGATGCTGAATTTTGTATTGATAATCAAGGAAGGAATCTACTGAAGATTCTCGAATGTATTTTGCAGATAAACAAGGGGTTTCATTTGCCTTTCAAGCAATCCCACAAGCAGTTTTCTCTAAAAGTGTTCATTATCTTCCAGACCTTTTCCTTTCTCTACATTACGAACTGAGATTGTTCGTAATAGCATTATCATGCTTTATGAGCTTTAACTGTTATATTGTTCAGTGTTAGGCAGCTTCTTTGAGAATATTTATGAGGTTATATTAAAGGGAATATATAGTGTGCATTTTTATTATTTGGTCTTTTTTAACTCACTGATTGACATTGAGATTTGAATGTGCATACTGTGTTTGATTTAGATGGAATGTCCACCAATTTTGAGAGCATTACATGTGTCTTTTCGTCTGTCCATTTAACTTCCCCAGATGCCATTACCCCTTCAAGACTCTTCTCCAGCTTCTAATACCCCTTCAAGGACACCTGGTTGGACTCCCTTCACCTCACTGTGAATTACCCCGTAAGAAGATGGGATGTGGAGGGTGGGGAGGAAGAGTATCTACTAATCTTATCCTCAAGCATATGAAGATAAAGTCCTGAGTGAGGCAGGATCCGATCTTTATCTGCATCTCATAATGTGTTTCACCAGTGTTACAGAGCAAATCATTGCTGTGGTAATTTGAGACAATAATCAGATGGGCCAGGATAAGCAGGCAATTGATTGGCCTCAGCTTCAAATTGGCACTTGTGTGTTGATGCAGGTACAAGGTAATGCAGGGGTCAGATGAGTGGTTAAAAAAGCACAGCCTTCTACTGTGGTGTTTGTGAATCCCTGAGATTAAGTAAATACTTTGAATGGGCTATTGATTTCTTCAAAGTAGCCATTTGAGTTGAACAGACCTGGTTGAATTGCCTGTTACCACATGAAGTCATTAAATTTTTTTTAGGCTGAACAGACAAAGTGGTTCTAGGTTAAAAGGGTCATAAGA
This sequence comes from Salminus brasiliensis, assembly GCF_030463535.1. Taxonomy (NCBI): domain Eukaryota; kingdom Metazoa; phylum Chordata; class Actinopteri; order Characiformes; family Bryconidae; genus Salminus; species Salminus brasiliensis. Next base: position 33,059,438 of record NC_132888.1, read on the forward strand.
ACATTAGGAGGAACAATGTTATGTGATAAAATATTTGAGAATCAGGCACTGGGTGTTTGAGAATTGACCTGTTCATGTTACACATTGTCCCATTCATCCCATTCAATCTACTTTTTGTTGACTTTAACCTAAAAAAGGAATTCATGTGGCCACAACAGCAAGTTACTTAGTCTTACTTTATTCAATAAATACTTTGAATGAAAACAAAATTAGATTAGATGAACAAAAACAATATTTTACATCAATTAAAAATCTCAGAAACACAAATTATTCCCTTTCATGTTTCATTTTTTTTACCATGTATTGAAAAGCTATAGTCTGCAACTGTTTGTCATAGTTTGTAAATGTGAAGTGCATTCTAAACAAAATAGTGCTTGAAATAACGGTGGAACCCTGTTTAAAAGGTTCTATAAAACATAGAATAGACAATGCAATAGAAGCTTTGCTTTTTAACAATTCAATTAAAAAGTAAATATATTTGCCAAATGTATGGAGATCCCGGGGCAAAAAAATTCTCTTCTTCAGTTCTTGCATAATGCTGCTTTATTGTGATCACGTAACCTACATGGTATCTGCAGTCTAATTCACTATTTCATACTGTTTTAAAATGTCAAAGCATTATTACACAAGAATTGATATTTCTTGCTCCTGGGCTCCCAGTTGGGAAATGTAATTCTCGTGTTGAGCCACCAGTTAAGGACTCACTTCATGTTTTTTTGGACAAGCTAAGAGACACAGAAACATGGACTGATGTTGTAGGGTAATATAACAGGATAACAGGAGTCATCTGGAATACTGAAAGATCAATATTTCTCCAATTACATTTTCTGAGCAGTATAAAATGTTTTATATAGTAATGTAAAAGTGTTATTGAACAATTCAAAGGGTTCTTTGACTTGTCATGTATCTAGATAAAACCATTTTTTTTAAAAAGAGCCCTTGAGCCCTTCTATGCTCTCCATAGAATCCTCTCAGAACTAATTCTTTATTTTCTCAGAGTAAATGGTCACCCAGCCCAACCTGCTAAAAGATTGCTCGCTGAGGTGCCCTCTACCTGCATCAGACCGGCTGCCACCTACCAGTACAACCAGCAGGCCTTGCCCCCACAAACACCCATGACAGACAAGCGGCACACCCTCCTACCACTGCTACCTGCCTAATGACCATGTTAAAACCTAAATGGAGTCTTAACTATCTGCCACTATTAATGTTACCACTATTATCTATCATTACTCTCATTACTCTTACCACTGCCATGACTATATTAAGTTCTACTACACCATGATTATTATATTATGATTATGATCAGAACAGTTCAACAGTCTAGATGGTTTGGTAACTTTTATCAATAATTTGTAAATAGTTCTGACCAGAGGAGGATGGGACCCCCTTGTGAGTCTTGGTTCCTCCCGAGGTTTCTTCCTCCAGCTCTGAGGGAGTTTTTCCTTGCCACTGTCGCCAATTTGACTTGACTTGACTTAACTTGACCCACAGAACCCCTTGTTAAAGGGGGATATGAAGGAATGATGCTGCCCTGTGTTGTTTTTATATATGATTTTGGGTTCCCTGGTGATCCCTGGTGGTCACTTGAGAGAACTAAACAGAATAAAAACTGCTATACCACTGAAGCCAACTCGATCCATTAAGCATTAGCAATATCATGTAAAGACCAGGAGTGTTATGGATGCTTTTTCATGGGATTAGGGTAGCAGAGACTTCGCACTCAGAAAAAAAAATCTTCTAATTTTGAAGGAAGCTTTGGGTATTACTTCTTCTCAACAAACTGGTGAAGTGAGCATATTCCTCTTTTTATAATGTAAATGGAGGGTGGTGTGAGTGTGAGTCTGTTTTTGGAGTGGGTGCAGCTGGCTAGTGGGTCAGTAATGCATTGTAATAATCATTTTCTGAGAGGAGATATCAGAGCAAATAGAAACTTCATTACTTTACTGCAGAAATCGCTTCCTTAATCTCTGGATATATCAGTTAAACACACACAGAAAATCACTCCCATCGTCAGCCGTTAAACACACACTGTGCTGAAATGAGGCTTTCAGCGCTCACTGCTCTCCTCCTGCTTCCTCTCATCACCCATGATGCCTTGCCAATCTACTATGATAATGGGTTATGTAAATCATATGTAAATACAGCTAATGGATGTGTTTAATTCGGTGAGTTTTAGACTAGTCTGGGTATCGTCAACATGACAAATTAGGAAGAGTCAGAGATAGAGAGAGTGACAGTTTTTCATTGTTGTAGCGAAATTAGGTCTTAGTACATAATTTCGTGTCAAATCACTGACTGGCGATATGTGCACAAAGATATGCTAAACCAGCACCTTTGATATTGCCTTGTATGTCATGCAGTAGTTTCATCATTTTAAACTTGAAATAGCATTTAATAGCTATGAAAATGGTGGTCAAATTCATACCACAACAAACGAAGCAGACAAAACACATACAGAACATATAGAACACAAAAGCAAACAGCGAAAACGCAAACAAATATGAAGGTGAATGCACAAACATGCACTTTGAGTTAGCAGTCTCTCTTTTGTAAGTGCGTTTGCTCTTATGTTTGCAGTCTCACTTTCGTACTTGTGTTCTCTGTTTTGTGTTTGAGTTCTCTATTTTGAATTTGTGTTTTCTCTTTTGTAAGTGTGTTTTCTCATTCATATTTGCGTTCTCTCTTTCATGTTTGTGTTTTCTCTTTTGTAAGCGTGTTTTCTTATTCGTAAGTGTGCTGTTACAATAGACACAATTGTGTGTTTTTCTTTCCTATTGGTGATCTCTGTTTCCCATTTGTGTGCCTATTTTCATATATGCATTCTGCTTTTTGGATTTGCTTTTTGGATCTCTTTTATATTTGCATTGTATTTGCATTCTCCTTTTCTCTATTTCTCTTTTTCTCGTTTTTGCATTCTTGCTTTTGTTTTTACGTTTTCTCTTTTGTATATATTTGTGTTCTCTCTATTGTATTTCGACTCTCTCTTTTGTATTTGCATTCTCTCTTTTATATTTGTGTTTTCTCTTTTGTAAGTGGTTTTCTTGCAAAGGGCAGAGCTTTATCGAGGCCATATCAAGACATTGGTATACACATTACAAATTTAAATAGCCCTATCATGTCTGTGGTGTTTAATTTTTTCCATAATTTGAATCTTGTAGGTTGTATATTGTGTCAAAAGTTTATGCTGAACAGAAATGCACCAAAATGACAAACTGCACTTTAGCATTGCTTCCAAATTTAGCATAGTTCCACATTATCTGTTAAATCTGTCAATAGGCCTGTTCAATATTCAAATAAATATTTCTTTAGTTTTTGTAACTTCAACGTGTAATTTCAAACTTATAATAATCAGCTGTTAACTTACTTATAATTAACAACAGTCTACATATGTAGACATTTATGCAAAAATATACATTCCTCCACAGAGCATGGAAGCATGACAGGACTGGTTTTCCATAGTAACATATTTGACACGCAGTAGTAATCTTATAGCATGATACACCCCATATTTAGCTTTTAATTTTTGTATAGTTTTGGTATGTGTTATGTACATTTTTTAGTATTATTGGACTGGTGACAGAATAAATTGTGTATAGTCCCAGGTGCTGTGTCACAGATGCACACAAACACATACACAGATTTAATGAGCCGAAGAGGAAACATAGCTTTAGGGCTAAGCCAGAGGGTTGCTACCTGCTGAGACAGATAGCAAACAATCACACACACTAACACATTCCATCTCTAAGGTCACTCTATGAAAATGGTAGTAATGGTATGATTAAATGCATACATACAAGACAAACACAAAGATTGCCTTCATTTACTGTATGTGCAATGTAATAATAACACATCCTATAACTATTATATGTAGAGGGTGGTGACAAATTATAGGTGGACCAGAATGCCAACATTATCATATTTTCTTTGGCATAGTTAAATAAGTTAAATAATGGGAGTTCAGTACTGGCATACTGTCAACCTTAAAATAAAGGTGGTGGTCTCCTTCAAAAAGCTATAAGCTAAAGCAGCATAACGAAAGCGGCTTGAAAACAGGCCCATTCCAAAATCACAACACTATTGTGAAAGAGTCTTGAATCTTAATATTTATGGACCACTAGTGAAGTGAGAAGTGGGAAGCGGAAAATGCTAGATATGGTAATAGGCCTTATGATCCAGGCTTTTTACTTTGTCTGTGTCCAAAGAAGGGGAGCTCAAACTCGGCATACAATGAAATGAAAGCCAGATGGAGCATATGGGGATCCACGCTAGTTTGTGTCACGATGCCATTAGGAAAAAGCTACGTTACTGGGCAATAGATGGCAGGAGCTACAGTCACTAAATCTGCTCAACTGGCCATGGTTTCCATAGGGACAGATATTTTTGTGACATCTGCATTTAGATCTATGGGAGAGACATCAGTAAATTGGTTATAAATTGAGGTCAATGGCAGAGATTAAGTGAGTGTGATGATTATGCGTTCGTGTGATATATAATCTGCAAGTGACTAAGGTTGTCAAATGCAGGACGTGATCAGACTGTGTCAGCAAGAACAGTACATCCATAATTATTATAGCAGGACTTCAGAGCACAAATACCTCATTACAAATACAAATGCACATTTGAGAGTTCAGTGGTGTAAAAACGTCTGCCACTGAATTATAAAGATGGGGAAACAAGTGGTACAGTTCAATATGTCACTCCTCACCATATTTTCCACAAGTAAGTGCTGGGGCAGCTGATGACACAAGGTATGTGAGGGAGTGAATGGGCGAGTGGATGAGTGATCGATCTTGTTTCTGGAAATGTTTCAGATTGTAGTTCCAACTCTAAGCTATCTCACCTGATCCATCGCTTTAGTGCCTTCAGATGTTAGATATTAGCTGAATAAGGTTCTGAATTTGGGTTGGAGGTGAAACCTGCAAGAAGGTAGATCTCCAGCAGGAAGGTTTGTGACCACTAGTACACACCAAGAGAACAGTGTGGAGAGCAGAACTCATGCAACAATATGGTACCGGGAGCATTTTACTGACATAGTTTGAGTTCCCTTTTCCCTTATTAGATTGTCACTGGCGATCAATACAAAGTCCCTCTGACTAATCACCATTTTCCTGTGATGAAACATTTCTGATTGTAATTGTAATGGTTTCTGTCAGGAAGACAATTCTACCAATCCAGGCTTTTTTCTGTCCTGGCACCAAAGTGGTGGAACGAACTTCCCCTGGGTGTCCGAACAGCCGAGTCGCTCGCTGTCTTCAAATGCAGACTGAAGACCCACCTCTTCCGAGAATACTTGGACGAATAGAAGAGTACTATGGTCACCTTATTCACTTGTGTTTAGTAATGTCTAAGCTTAGAGGTATCTTTGAACTATTAGTCTATGCTAACTAGCTGAGGTTATTCTTGGGTAAACAGTGAAGCACTTTGTCGCTCTGGATAAGAGCGTCTGCTAAATGCTATAAATGTAATGTAAATGCAATCCACATGGCACAAAGGGTTACTGAATGGTGTAATGAGTATGAAAATAACAAATTTAAACATTGTTCATATATAAAAACAACCCAGGGCAGCATCATACCTTCATATCACCCTTTAACAAGGGGTTCTTTATAGGTCCTTTTAAAAATACAGTGGTTTTGTCTAGATGCATGACAAATTTTACAAATTGGTGTACATTTTAGGACATCCTCAGACCAGCGTCAGGACCCAGGTATAGAAAGAATGGCATCATTCCTCGTACTAAACAACAAATTACGATTCTTTTTTCATATGGATACATGTAAAAGAAAAGGAGAGAATGAATTAGTTTTCTTGTGTTCACAACACATAGAAAATGATGAAGCAAATGAACAATAATGTGAGCACAATTATTTTTACCCATGTTCCCATGTGAGAGCATGTGAAGGGGAGTCGGAATTCAGCACAACACCTGTACAATTGTTGGATTGACCGACCGAGTTTACATATCTGCCTTTGGCCTTTGGTGTTCTCAGAAAGCAATCATTGAATAGATCATTTAATGTTCAACTGTCAACATTACCTTCAATCAACAGTACAATCTAATGTTCAATCATCATCACTTTTGCACCCTTAATTATTATTGAAAAAATATTGAAAATGTAACACAGCATCAACATAAAACCAACACTACTTCAATCATCTTTAAACCATATAAAAATCCTATTAATGCAGTGAAACCTGTTCAATGAGCCCTGTTTTATGTGTAGCAAGGGTCATTTTGTGAAAAGCAGAATAGGGAGTGAAAAGTGAAATGTAGAATTTTTATTTTTCAGAAATATCAGTAGTGGAATAGAATTTGCCTTAATATATGCATAAATACATTTCTGTAAATAAATACAGACATTATGTATACACACTTGTCCCAAACAAACAATTTTTAATCTTAATAAAGCTTTGAACTTCTCTCAATACTTGAACTACTAATTAAAAGTTGTTTGCTGCAAAATTATTACTACCAGATTAAAAACTTTTTTTACATTTAGAAATGTATATTCAGTGCCATTGCTGCCAAGGGTAGGAACCAGCTACTTTCATCCATACTGATATCAAAATTTCAACCTCAACCAAAATTATTATTCTGATCAAAAATCAACAGTGTATCAACATCACTTTGCGAAGAAATGGGCAAACACAAGAATCTGAGACACTTTGACAAGGGACAAATTTTAATGACTAGATCACTGGATCAGAGCATATCTAAAACATTGGGCAGGTTTTGTGGGTTGTTTCTTGTACGCAGGGGTCAGTACCTTTCAAAAGTGCTCCAAGCAAGAATAATCAGTGAACCAGTGATTGATCATAGGCACCTAAGACCTTCAGAGGTCTTGTGGAGTCTGTGCCTTTACTGGTCAGATCTCTTGGGGTGGCACAAAGAGCACCTACTCAATATTAGGCAGGTGTTGCTAATGTTGTGGTTGATCGGTGTAAAGTATATTCAACTTAATCACTACTTCACTGTTTTGTGTGTTTAGGGCAATTATTAATAAAGAAACAGTGTTGTTTTTGTTACAGTGCTTCTAAAGGAGCAGTCAGTTCGGTAGCACTTTATTTTAATATTACAATATCTCAATCACTTTGAAAAGATGAGACTTGATCATCTATTCATCTAATGTATAATAAAAATTATAAAACAAGAAAAACGGATTAGTACTGAGTGGATGTTTCAGAAGCTGGAAAGTGGATTGATAAAGCGAATATTTTTGTCTTTGTAGGTGAGTAAGCAAGTCAGCATTGGTCTTAATATGTTTAGAATTATTAATATGTGTTTAGAATAAAAAAGATGTGGTTGTGCTGTGCATTGTTTTAATGGAATGGCCATATTTATGCAGATGTGATTTGTTTTCCCTACTTATTGATTGGTCACAAAAACAGCCTCTATCAGAGTCCCACCCAACTCAAATGCAACAGAAGAAAAACACAAAGTGTTCAGTAAGTAAAGTCATGCAGACCTGTGTTGAGCAATATCCATCTGTACTGTGAAGCACCTTTGCAGTACTTTGCAGCATTTAATTGAATCTGAGCAGAAGGTTTAGTTTTTCATCTGCAGTTGTATCAACAACATTGGTTCAGTTCCATTAGCAGCCATACAAAGTCAATGCCATAATAATGCCTCCACCATGTTTGACAGATGCGGAAGTATGCTTCAGATCATGAACTCTTCCTTTCCTTCTCCATGCTCCATGTTTCATCAGTCCAAAGAATCTTGTTCCAGAACTGAGAAGACTTCAGTCTGACTGTTACCTGAGTTTCTGCATGTTACCAATAGTTTGCATATTAAAGTAAACCCTCTGTATTTACTTTTATATAAATGCTATAAATCTCTTGATTGTAGACTTTGACAGTAATACACCTACCTAGATGCTGTAAAGTGTTCCAACAAGGAACTAATTCTGTGTTCACATCAGTTGTCCTCGGGAGGCTTTTTGGTGCTACGGAGCTTGACAGTGCATTCCTTTTTTCCAGGTCTACTTTTGTAAGTCGTTAAGGGGTAAGTTGTTGATTTGGCCCTTTAAAAGTTTTTGCCATCTTTCCAATTTTTGTATTTTCAGCCTAATGATGGCCTTCTATGCCTGTATCATCATCTCTTTGAACTTTGACTAATGACTACTGACTAATGAAAAGCTTTCAAATAAAAATTCAACACCTGAAATAATCTCCATACCTACAGACTTTAATGCCTTATGAAATAATGAGGGATCAGGCCACACCTTGTCATGAAATGGTTTATTGGTCAGTTGTCTAATTTCTTTTGAACCTGTGGGACTATATAGGAACTGTACAGACAATGGCTTTAATTCCTGAGTTAATTTTTTTTTACAAAATCCTTTGAATTAAAGCTGAATATGTACACGGTAATTATGTTTTGATATTTTTATTTTGTATTGATTTTACATCCAGATGCAAAATGACAAACATTGTATACCTGTAAATATGAATAGACGTGACTGTATGTGGAAGGCAATTACAGCATGTATAAAAAATTTGGTGTTTTATTGACTTTGCAGTGAACGGTGTGTTTTGAAACTCCAAATCTATACTACAGACTACATTTTTGTTTTGTCATATTGCTAACTCACATCTACAGAATTTAAGATGAACTGGTATACTTTCACTGAAGCAGCTGCCCATTGCTTCTGTATGAAATGGAAAAAAGAAGTGCAGACGGATGACAACATTGTGACAAGAATGAATCACACATGGATCAAAGAGATTTGGGGTATGTTTAAGAGCAGAATGCGAGAAGAAAGAATAGCATTAGATTATGAAGCAAGTGATTCTCTATGTGCTCTTGGGACTCAAAGAACATCAGCTTCTACAGAAGACAGATACACTGTGTGTGTGTGTGTGTGTGTGTGTGTGTGTGTGTGTGTGTGTGTGTGTTTATGACATTAAGTGAGAGCGTATTAACCTACTGTAGTTTAATGAAAGTTAAGAGTTTTGTGGAAGTAAGACAGCGAGAGTAAATTGAAAAAAGATGTGTGCTGTTGTAAAATGATGGCTAAATATGCTAATGTCTTTGTTTACCCAAAACAACAACATTAGCGTGATCATCACTCAAGGATGAAAATAAGGCGTATGCGCATAATCACAAATCACGACGTGGTTTCTCTGACTGGAAAAGGGTGAAAAAAACAAAACGCCAATTACTCCACAGAAATCTGCTCTCAGTTAGCCCTCATCTTTTTCACTCCAGAGAACATCACGGTTCCTTTGAGCTGCACAGCCACCTGGAGCCAATGAACTAGGTCTGTACGGCCTACTGTAAGTAATGCCCTGCAGCATATGGGGTTGTGGCAGCTTTGATTAGTTTTATCCTTATGGTTATTATAATTCTGTACAACTTCAGGAAACAGTAAACACTGTGGCTACTAATGTGTTGTGATATGGTGCACAGAGAAGGAGTCAAGCATAATTTATCTTTTTTATATATACTTTTTAAACTTATTGACCCTTTCTCTGCCTTTCTCTCTTTCAGTTATTCTATCTTCTTCTTTGCTCTCCACTCAGCCAGTGACCTCTTGTCATTTGGCTTATGATAATGGGTGCACACACACTGGCTTGTTTATCAGGACATGGGATTATTAATATGTCCCTGTATTTTCTTAGCCACTTCTTCCATTGGATGCAAGGCAGGAATATTCTTGAGTAAATAACGAAGCACTTTTGTAAGTCGCTCTAGATAAAAGTGTCTGCTAAATGTTGTAAATATAAATGCAAACTCCTCACAGTCAAGAGTGGGGATGGAATTCATAACTCCAGGCCACTGGAGCTGTGTGTCACAGACAATACCAGCAAATATATATTTTTTAAATGTACATATATATGTTATTTTATCAACCACATAGCTCATAATACCTCCTCACAAACATTTTCCAGCTCAGCTGTTGCATGGTCAGGTGTATATTACTCCCTCATTGTCTAGAGTTCATTTTAAGTTTACTTTCACAGTACAGATGGAATTTCAATTATAAAATTGCATAGATATATTAATACCCCCTGCCATCGCATACATTATACTGCAAATGATACCAGGCCTCCTTAAAGAAGCATTATGCAAAAATTGGTATTTCTTGCTCCTGGGCCCCCCTCTACTATCAAGAATTGCAATTTGTGCTCAGAGCCCCCCTAAATGATACACTTTTCTGTACTGAGAGATACAGGTCCATCACTGAAAGTGAAAGAAACATGTGGACTGAGGTGGTAAAGTAATATTATTGGATTTTTCACAAATATGACTCTGGTAATGCAGCATTATGCAGTTCCAACAAGCGTTGTCATGCCAGATTTTCTTTTGAATGAAGAGACAATGGTGTTTGATGGTATATCACTTCTATGTACCAGACTCTCCTTACCATGTATGTATGGTTATCTCCCTTTAACACCACTGACATAAAAATAAATGCTAAAAACCTTTGCACTGTTATTATTTACTTTCCCTTCTGGATGACTAAAAAAATGCTATCTAGCTATTTATTTATCTGTCTGTCTCTCTGCAAGTTTTTAACATTGTTTCTCATTGGGCCCCGCTAAACATCCCTAGCATATGAAATATATATATTTTTTTTTAGTTTTAGGACTTTTGGTCCCCACATAGAGTGAAATACACATGCAGCCTCTCTCACTCTCTTTATGTAATAGGTGGTGGGATGTTAAAAGGATAAGGGTGTTTAAACATTACCCGTCACTATTCGCCAACAGCCAAGGAAATATCAACCCTCATAGACATCTTTTCATTGCACTCACAAAAAAAAGAAAGTAGTCATTTTAACACACAATATCACCAGACGAATATTCAATTAAAGGCGCTGGGTCCTTACAGCTTCCTTTAACACCACACTAATGAGTTTTAATAGAAGGAAAGGCAGAAGTGTGCTCCCTATTCGAATCTGCTGAAGGCTTACTAATTACACTAAAAAGCCTGGCAGCGGATGTAATGTTAGTGTGACGTGTGACTTGTAAATGGAGCCATAAACAGGTGTGTGTGTGTGTGTGCGCGCGCATGCATATTCTGAGTAGCTATTGATGGATATGTAAGCCTAGACACGTCACCTCTGGATGAAGTTTGAGTGTTTGTAGTAAATTAGACACATTAGACATGGCTGGATGGCACAAAAGAATGGGAGGAGTTCACACACACACACACACACACACACACACACTCAGACACACAGAAAGAACATCCTCACACAGAATAGAAGAAAATACATCTTGCTTCCGTGTATCTAAGAGTACAGATGACTTAACTGTGGTTGCAAGCCAAAGTATTCACACAGCTGTCCTCAACCAAGTCTCAATCTTCAGCCCCTTAAACAATTGCCCTCGACTGCAACCATAATGGCCAATAATGTATACTAGGTTTTATAACCTACACTAAGTGTAAGTTATGCGATTAAACAACCACTGTATATATATATATATATATATATATATATATATATATATATATATATATATATATATATATACACACAATATATAGTTTTGGACCACCAAAACCACAAACACCCTTTAGGATAGAAAACAAAATCCACTTTTGTTTTAGATCTAAAAAAGCCCACAGGTGTTTCTTTGGTTCCTTCCACTGTAAGAAGACAAATGTGGAGCTCAAATCAAGCTGTTTAAGCTCAGACCTTAACATCAATAAATGTGTTTGGAATGACTTGAATGGTGAGAAAAAAAATGCTCCACATTCTAAGACAGAATGTGTGTGAAGTCTGCTGGAATGAAGACTGAAGCTGTAAAAGTAAAGAGTTACATACTGAAATGTTTGCTATTATGTGGGTTAGCAAGTATGAATAGGAACTACTTATCACCCTACTTTATGTCAGTTATTAACTCTAAATTATGTTCAGTTATCAGTCTATACTTTTTGTGATACACAACTGTGGAGAGCAGTTTTTATCCAGTACTGTAACTGTAAAGGGCTAAGAACTATATCAGGTTGCTGTATTCAGGTTAACATGTTGCTGCCATGCAAGACATTTTTATCATTTTGGACCAGTTCTGTAGATCCATTCATCATGAAATGTTGTCATACTGTGAAGAATGATTGTCAGTTTCAAATGATACCAAGACAGGGATGATATATGAGAGCTTCTCTTGTTACTGCTTTAAAAAACTTTCAGCTTTGCGTCTCATGACACCAAAGCATGCACAAAGTGTAATTCACAGAAGATGTCATGTTTAAAAATGCTTTGTTCTCTCAAGAATTTGAGTCTTTTAAGCCAGTCTATACTGTGAGCTGAATCCAATGAAGCCATATAATAGTGGAGAAATGGAACATTGATTGCTAATCAATAAAAAACATCTCCTGCACACACACTTTGCTCTCTAATGAAGAGAAGATCCAGAAGACCCACAGACACACATATACCCTTTTCAGGAGCAGTGAATGCCCTTCAGATTGTGCAGAGTGTAAGATGAGTAGAGGTGAATGACATTTTACCAATGACATTCTACACTGAACTAAAGGGGGCATTGTAGAAGGAGGTGGAGAGAGAGAGAGAGAGAGAGAGAGAGAGAGAGAGAGAGAGAGAGAGAGAGAGAGCAAAATAAGGTTTGAGTATAGCAAAAGAGGCATGCAGGGACCTCTTCTAATTTTAATACAGAGATCTCTCCAAATGTCAGGAGTAATGATTCACTTAAAATAAATCTACTTATTGTGCAAATGGTGGTATTTCAAATTAAATATATCTTTTAAAAGTAAGAAAGTGAGCTCTTATTGTGATGACAGCTGCATATCATGTGTCTTGACTGCGTTGCTTTAACAATAATTATTTAATGTACTGTTTTTTTTTTACGTTTATTTGTCAGTTCATTGATATAACTGTAACAATTGCTACCAAGACCTAACATCCAAGTATGAACCAAAATTCTATACATAATAAATCAATCAATTATCTGACATAAAAATGCATGACAAGCACAGGAGGGAGAACAGCAATAAGACGTGTCAAAGTTCCTCCAGAAATTCACTCCCAAAACTCCTCACACAGTAAATACAACAAGAAACGTAGAATGGTTGCACATCTTAAGTGGCCCCCTCTTCTGGGAAGTTGCTAGGCTGTTGCTATGATGTTGCTTAGTGGTTACTAGATGGCTGCTATGGTGTTGCTACTTAGAAGGTAGCTTGTTGCTATATGGGAGGCCTAGTGTTACTAGGTGGTCACCATGGTGTTTCTATGTATTTGTCACAGTATCCCAGGTGGGTGGCTAAGTGGTTGCTGTGGCAAGGTGCTTTTGCTTTGTGGTTTCTATGGTGTCTCAAGTGGTTGATTTGGTATTCTTATTTGTATCATTCTGACATTCTGGCAAGGATGCACATATTGTTATATTTCCTTTCCATTATTTGTATTCTGTGAGCCACAGTTTTAAATGTAGCTTGGACTGAACCCAATAACTGGAATCACTTTATATATATTTATATTCTATATTATATTCTCTCTCTCTCTCTCTCTCTCTCTATATATATATATATATATATATATATATATATATATATATATTCTATATTCTTTATATTCTACAGTAAACAAATGTGTTCACTTTCTGATTGAATGAGGGGATGGGGTTAGGGGTTACATTTAAGGCAGGCCAAAACATGTTTCCACAATGGCCGCACTTCGAGCAACTTTTTTCTAATCCTGACCTTAAACTGGTCCTAATACCTAACCTTAGCCTTGCCTTAAATTACTGTCTGTCAATTAATGTGCATGTTTTACTATTTTAATTAGCACAGCTCCCATTTAAGGACTGGTTTGCTTTTAGTTTACTCACTGTACTTACCAGCACTTCTGCATTTGACTCTCTGCAATACTTTTTTTTGTGCACCCATTTATTATAGGCTCAGGTTATTGTTTTATATCTTCCAAAACACAAAAAAATACTTTTTGGCAGGACCAAAGATCCCAAACAAGTGAATAAAAGACACTTTACCTATCTCAGACAATGTTAGCCTGGCTTCAAAAGGTACTATACAATATCTCCCAGAATATTTTAATCCTTTTAACGTTCTACCTATTCTCAAACACAGCTGTTAATTGCCTGGTTAAAGTTAAAGTTAAATGTTTTGGACACCAGCACTTTGGGACCAGAGTTAAACAACAATGCTTTAGAGCAATGCTGCTCAAACTAGTTGGCCTGCAGAGAACTTGTCATCTTGTGTAACTTCTGATGTGAACAGAAAATCAGTTTTAAAAGTCTGATGTGCTTTTTATGGCCATTGCTTCCGCGACACATTTCATGTGGATTTTCTTGTTGAACGGCATGCTTGTCATTTTGTGTTCCTCCGCCTTCTGCGGTGAAGTCAACAGTGTTAAATGAACACCAACAGCTGTTTATGTGAGCCTCCTCTGCCCATTTAATGCTGGTGGAGCCAATTTAACACTGGTGATTTTATGACTGAGATTGAATTTCCACTCACCAAGCAAAGACGCTTGGACACCTCTGATTCAGGAGGTGTTGGTTTATGTTTATGAAAGAAACATAAACAGAGACCTATACACTCCTACAGTCAGATCCAGAAGCATTTCAGCAGTTACATTTGTTTTTCATTTTGCTCCATCTCTGTAGATTTGATATGAAGTGTAAAGCTTCAGCTTTAATTTAAGAGATTTGGAATGTTCCCTCCATATTCACAGACTCAAAAGTCATTGGACAATTTATTGATGTCATGGCAATTTTAGGATATAAATGGTCTGGAGTTGATTCCATTTGCATTTGGTGGTTGGTACTTAGTCCGAGGAGGTGAAGTGGTAGGTTAGGAAGGCCCGCATTGCGCTGAATACACAAAAGAAGCCTATCAGAGAGGTAGTAGGAATTGCCAAATTAGCAATTTAGTTTATCTACGAAGAAGAAATGCACTGGCAAGCTCAGCAACATCAAAAGATCTGGGCAACACAGAGAACAAAAAAGTAGATGATTGTACAATTCTCTCCTTGGTGAAGAAAAAACCCTTTACAACATCTAGTTAAATCAAGAGCACTTTCAAGGCATATCATCGCCAAGTCTATGATCAAGAAATGCCTTTATAAATGTAAATGTGGTGGGTTTACTTCCCAATTCTGGAACAAGACTCTTAAGACAGTTGAGACAAAAGTGTATTGTAAATAAAAGGAAGGATTCTTGACCCTGAACATGGTAAAGGCACTGTTCAGAAACACTGAATAAGTTCAACTGTGTTTACTGTTGATGTGACTAATAAAAGTAGTCGGATGCATTCTGACGTGTGTTGAGCTATATCACATGCTCAAATTCAGTCAAATAGAATGGCTCCTCTCAGTTCAAATGGATAATGACTCAAAACATACCATGAAATAAACCCAGGAACTTCTTAGGACAAATATATAGAGTGTTCATAAATGATCAAAACCCAAAACCCAATTTATAAACTTTTTACTGACTGAAGAGAAAATTGATGGCAGAAAGACTAATCAAGGCAGCTGCATAATAAAGGCCTGGCAAAGAATCTCAAGGAAGGACACTTAGTCCATGTCCATGAATTCCAGACTTCAGACAGTCATTGGCTGCAAAAGATTTGCATCCACGTTTAAAAAATCTTTATATTTATAATATTCCCTTTTGTCCAAATACTTTTGAGCCTGTGAAAATGTGAGGAATTAGGTAAAACAGTCTGCAGCTCCAAGAATTTTCAACTCCTTGATTTAAAGCTAAAGGTCAACACACCACTCACATTTTCACTGCTTGATTTCAGACCCACTGAGGCTATATTACAAAAATGGTCTCACTGCTCAAATACTTATGGACCTGGCTGTATACCCTATAGAGGAATTAATCATTTTATAAATGAGATGTGTCCACTTGAACAACCATTTTAATGAAATATAAAGAACCATATTGCAATAACCATATTTCAACCATGATCAAGAACTATTTATTAACTCTTATTAGTAGTTTCCCACTGGTCATTTTGTTTACCAGCTGAACCTCATCATTTCCTTTAATACTTTGTTTCAAATCCCATTATAGTATATACACTCTGCCCAGTGTTGATGCATTTCTTAGAGACATACATTCTTGCAGCATAAGCCTGTATTGCCTCTTTCCCAGGGTCATTTATGAAATGAGCCATTTACCGTTTTTTCAGGGTAATAAAACACCAACTTTTCATGAGTCTGTCAATGCAGAACTCTAGTGTTGGAAGTCTGTGCAGGGAGATAACACACATACATTCACATTCTCAGCCCAAAAAGCCATCATATCCACTCATGGATTAATTGTTTGAGAGCTTTCTTTCTTAACAGAAGCTGTTAGTGTAGGAGAGCTTATTAAAAGTCTTGCTAATTTCCCAGCCCTACTTAATTCTCCTTAATACCCCACCACCACACATACACACACACACACACACTTTTTCTATCTCTCTCATCTTTTTCTCTCTTCTTGCTCTCTGTCATTTATTGATGCCTCATTTTGTTGTGTAGTGTTGCCAAGCTAACCAAACACCTATTCTATTCTATTCTATTCTATTCTATTCTATTCTATTCTAAATGCATTTCTATGATAGCATTTTCGTTTTAGTTTCTTTTTAGAACCAGAAAATTTGAATAATAATTAGCTATTGAGCAAACCCATCTCTCTCACACACTTTCTCTAGTACGTCTTGGACTTGGGGACGAATCAGCATGACGCGTTAGGTCTGAAACATAGATATTTATTCAAACAAACAATTAAAAATAGTTGTTATTTTCTGCCTAAAGCACATTCAGGAGCAGAATTTGCATACATTCAGAAAACATTCTTTCATAATGACTCTTAAAACGAACAGTTAAAACTCAATTGACCAAAGGTAACAGCTTTTATTTTCTTATTTACACCTTTTTGGAGACTTCAGTGAACATCGTGGTGCAGTCGCGGACGCTTGGGAATCAAAAGATGAGAAAAAGAGAGAGAGAAAAAAAGACTGTGGAAAAAGTAGACCTTGGTGGCGATGGGTTGGTGCTAAAGGATTAGCAGGACGTGAACGTTTTCCAGAAGAAATTCTTGCATCCTGCTTTGCGCTCGCGGGGCGCGAGCACGGGACCGGCGGCGCGCTCCAGCTCCATGCGCACGTCTTCCTGCTCAGCGCCGCGAGGCACGTCCTCCTCCAGCGCCTCGTTCTCTGCCTGCGCCAGCTCTGACAGCAGCTCTGCGAGTGTGTATCTGGCGAGCTCCTGTTTGGAGGGATACAAACACACACCGGTCATGAGCTTAATTATAGAGAAAACAGGGCTAATTAAGAGTGAGAACTACATTCATTCTCAGGAACCTTTGAAAAGGTTTTTAAAGCCTTCTTGAAGGTTTGAATTATTGAGGTATAATATGAGGTATAATATTACCCTCCATTGAACAGTTTCCCCAAGCCCAGACCCTTTTAGAAAGTTTTAGCTGGAACTTGATGAAACTGTTACTCTGAGACAAAAAGCGTCTCCTCAAGCTCACTACTACGACCTTGGCTCTTATGAAAGACTACAGCTGCCGTCCTTTAACAGAAAAGTCGCTGATTTATAGGTTGTAGGTGTTAAAAAAGTCTGCAGCGGGATGATCGTTATATTCTAGCGCGCTGCAATGTTCAGCACCTTGGACAGCGCTGACGGCGCTCTGCGTAAACGCTCTGCGCTCTGCTTTGGACACTTTTGAGACAGTTGTAGAAAATCCCTTTGCTCTCTCTCTCTCTCTCTCTCTCTCTCTCTCTATCTCTCTCTATCTCGTATTTCCCCCTTCCTTTCTCCCCTCTTCCTCTGTTCGTTTACCTGTTTTCCGGACGGGCCGATGAGCGACCTCTGAAGAAACTGGCGCAGCTTGGCATCAGACGGCGCGCCGGACACGCTGCTGACGGCGAGCGCGAGGGAGAGGAGCGCGAGGGCGCACTGGATACGCGTGGACAGCATCTTTCCAGCAGAGGATTTGGCGAGAAAATGGCTAGAGGGGTCGGAGTTTTTTCTTTTTTTCTTTATGAGCTGCTGCTTCTTCTTCTTCTTCGTCGTCGTCTTCTGTCTGTCGTCGCTGATCTCCCTCCACCCTTGAAACCCATCTTTTTAAGGGATCTGCCTGACGTCATGAAGCGAGGGGGGTTTCCTCCGTGCACGCGTGAGTGATGAAGAAGTGACAAAGTTCACAGCATCGATCCGGGACACGATCACTTTAACCTGCGCTTCTTTAATCTGGATAATAACAACTTCTCATGTCAGCCTCAAACAAGCTCCATAAATTTAGTCTCCACCGTCGTGAGGGCTGTACTGGCTCGTAAAAGCGAAAGCTGCAACAAAGGATTCTTACATCCATAGAAGAGTCGTTTTTGGTTCAAGGAAGTCAAGATGTGAGGAAGAACTTTTAAAATGGTAAAGATCCTTGGCTCTTATTTTGTGCAATCACCTTAACATGGCAGCATCTTTTTTTTAAAGCAGTGGGGACTTTTGCGCATCTTTACACTGTGTGCTTGCCCCCCTTAACCATCCATGTTTACCATAGCTGTGTCATTTTATTTTATTTTATTTAATTTACCCTTTATTTAACCAGGCCGGTCCTGTTGAGACACAATGATCTCTTTTCCGAGGGAAGCCTGGCAAAATTCCAGATCCTGACAGACTCACATGGGACATAGTTTAAAGAAATGCCAGTGAAAAAAGCTCTGCATTCCTAACAGCTTTATCTCTGAGCATGGTTTAGCTATGCATGCATTCAGCCACTTTCAGTTGCACCCACTGCTGACACGTATGTGCAAATCCACACACACACTGCTTGTCTTGTCCCTGTAGAGAAGTATTGCCAATAGAACATAACTCTCTCGAGTAGATCAACGTGAACCTATTGGCCAGTGCCTATAGTGCCAGGTGCGGGCTAGAGATGGTATACAGCCCCCCAATATTGAGCTGTGGAGCAGTGGAACTGTGTACTCTGGAAAGATCCAAGATCCAGTCGTGACTGAATGCAATCAAATCCTCACAGCGATGCTCCACAATCTAGTGAAAGCATTTACTGGACAGTAAAGACAGTTACTCCAACAAGAGCAACAGTTTTAATACCCCAGATTTCGAAAGAAACAATGAATGAGCAGGTGTCCAAATAATTATGTCCATTTAATGTGAAATTCATAGATTTTTATTATAAAGCAATTACATTTCTATACAATTCCATGGTTTTCCACTCGGAGAGCAGAAGTGCACGCACACTGACGCGAGGGTACGCGCACTGACGTCAGCTTTCCGAGAAGCACGCGTTGGCCCCGCTGCTTGTGCCTTGTTTTCGTCTGGTCCCCCTCTCTCGTCCCAAGCACACACACACACGCGCGCGCGCACACATACACACTACCCGCAACGATCCGCGCGCATTTGCTAAGTGATGCTAATGACCGCTCAGGACGCGTGCCGTTTCCTTAAGCAGAACTCGTTAGATGTCCCCCGAACTGCGTAACGGTGTTTGCGCGAGGGACGCAGTGCCACGGACCCGGTGACACCGACCCTGACTTACCAGCGTTATGTGTTTGCGCTCGAGCGAGGCGCTATTTTTTGCTCTGTATGCTAATGGAAGCCTAATCGCTCGGCCTGCTGCTCCTCCAGTTGTGATAAGTCAGTAGAGGAGCCGGTGGGGAACAGTGCAGACTGTGGAAGCGGCGGGCTGACGGGCTGATGGCTGTTAGAGAGATGGGTTCTGACAGAACCTGCAGAGAGACGGAGAGATAGTTCTGGGGAGTTCTTAGTTTTTAGTGAGAGCGAGAAAATAGTAGGACTGCTAATACAGCCTGATACAACACAGGTGAATGGCACAGCTCATCTGAATGTCTGGTATCAACCTGTAGAATGTGCCCATGGGCTGGATCAACACACATACAACTACACACACACACACACACACATATATATATATAGCAGACAAGAATGAGAAACAGGCAGACACAGGTAGACTCAAGGACAAGGCCGGGCTGTATGTTACAGGCAGATACAGGTTATTTTTACAACCTATGCATATTGTACTTAGATAATCATAAATACACATGTTCACCCACACACACTCACCTAATTAGCTCTCATGCTCAGGTTGACAGTGATTGAAATGTTTCATTAAAATCATAGATTACAGAATTGAGAAATTGAGTCTCTTTATTGTCTGCTCTCTCTTACTCTCTCTCTCATTTAGTAAAGCCCCACAACACACATTCAGCACTGCAGTTAATGAGGACAGGGATTGAAGTTGGAATGGAAAGGCTAAGCTCAGACTGGGGCTTGCTGAAGTCTCTGAGTGTAAGCAGGGTGGAAAATATTGTGAGCTCTGTTCTCTCTGTAAGAACCACAGTGAGAATCGCTCACAGTGAGAAATGCTCCACACATCCTTTCTGCTCTACAGTAATAAAGCCCAGCGCAGGGAGAAAGTCCTCTTTAAAAACTTTTCCAGATATGTTAGTTTACATGTTTTTTGGGCTCCCCCTACAGTCAGGAGGTTACACTTGGAGTCACCACTAAAGGGCAGCTCTACACATGTATTTCAAGATAAGCTGAGACTGAAAGAAGCATGTGGACTGGCACTGTAGAATCATGTTATAGTATTTTGTATAAATATGACATTTTTTGCACAGTGTTACACAGTTGTACTGAGCAGAAGCAGCATTCTGGCCCAGAGCAATGGAAGAGATCAGGGAAGCATCAACGTGATTTTAAAGTTGTAATTTTAAGGTAAAAATGCTACGGTAATGTTGCTTTAATATGTTAATCCAAACCTTATAACACTACTTAATCTGTAGCTTTCCATCTAATATTTAGTGAGCATTTCATCACATGGGATGGTGGTGAAGCAGAAACCAGACAGGTGAATGTGTGTGTGTGTGTGTGTGTGTGCATGTGTGGGTGTGGATGTGTGTGTAGCAGAGGTCAGATCAATTTGACACAAGGGAGGCTACTGTAAGATAGGATCATTTAATGGACGATTAGAGATTAGAGATGAAACACATGACTTTGAGTCATAATTGAATGGGTCATTAGCTTGTGTCTGTGTGAGTACTGACAGCAGCTTGCTGGCATTTTCTGAAAATACTCCCCCCCCAGACACTCATACCAGGTGAGATGACCTCTGACACATGTTTCTAAAGTATTATGCTGAGACGTGTGTGTGTGTGTGTGTGTGTTTTGGGAGGAGTATCTTCAGAAAATGCCAGCGAGCTGCTGTCACACGCACAACAGGTGTTTGCCACAGATGACCAATTCAGCTTTGTTTGATCACCATCTGATTGAGAGAGAGTGAGTGAGAGTGACAGAAAGAGAGAGGTAGACAGAGAAAAAAAGAGGGAGGTTTATTTTGTATTATTATTATTATTATTATTATTATTATTATTAATGCTAGTAATAATAATAACAACACATGCAATTCATTTTATAATCCTTATATGTTTTAAATGTTCATTCCTGTTGATGTGATGAGATGGAGGAGCAATAGCCTCCGTGATTTATTCAATACAGTGGCATGGTGTTGCCCTCAGGCAACAAACCACATAAGTTTACCTTTAAAATTTTTATAATATATTTTTTATATAATGTCGCATGACATGCCTCTGTCCAATAAAAGTAGGGGTTGACATGGGTTTAACATTTGATCTGGACATGGAGCAATTTCTTTCAGGAACCAATGTCACATGTGACACAGTGCAAGCAATTAAGATCTTAAGAGGTAAAGATCAACATATTTTTTTACATGTATAAATTGAAATAACTTAATAAATAATATAAATATAATAATATGAATGTCTTAGAAAGTATATTTGGCTGTTTAAATATATATATTGTTTTTAATTACTTAGTAAAAATGTGTTTTTCATTCGTTGCTTCAGGGCAATCATGCAGACAATCTTTTTCGGGGACAATCATGCTGACGCTGTAGTTCTTATCTCTGGTCCTGGAGACCCCCTGCCCTGCATGTTTTAGATGCTCCCCTGCTTCAACATAACTCATTCAGATGATCAGCTTGTCACCAATCATCTGCAGCAGTTTCCAGTTTATCATGTGATGTAGCTGTGTTTAAGCTGGGATAGGGGTTCCCCAGGACCACGATTGAGAACCACCATGTTAAAGTTTTGAGTATTAAGTGATGGGCTGTATAGTTATGACAGTAGTCAAACCATGTACTAATATTTACAGGAAATGGACACAGGAATGTTTTATGGGAGGAGGTAATCTGCCAGATGTGGAAGCAAGTGATAACTGGTTTATGAGCATCCCATTTTTCTGACACTGGGTTCACTGAACAGGGTTCACTGCTTTTGCACTGTGTGTGGCAACAGACTACCTGGTGTCAACTTCATGAGTGGTGCTGAACTGAAGAGAAGAGGACATGGTTCTTTTGAATAGAAGATTGCTGTGGTTGGAGAGACCACCTTACACAAACATGAAGGGGTATGGCAACCACTCAGTCACCCTTCTGAGTGATTATGTTGGAGCATCCCTAGTCATTGAGGTTGAGAGGTGGAACGGCAAGCGAAAGGTGATCACCATGGTCCCATGTCCTGCTGTGGTGAAGGAATACAATAAGAATATGGGTGAGGAGAATCTACTTAAGTCTCTGATGGCACTGTAAAGTCTGAGTCGGAGGAAAGGACATAACAGTTTTACAATTGCTGGAGAATATAAGATGAAGAAAAGAAGAGAACCTGTTGCACCCATCCCAGTGCCTGATGTGCCCTTGGACAATACAGCTCACTGGATGATCATGACCAACAAGAAAGCAAGATGTAGGGTTTCAGAATGCAATGGTACTCCAAAAGTCAAATGCCAGAAATGTGACATCCATTTCTGTTTTACATTAACCAGAAATGGCTCACTTCTTAGGTTCCAGGCTTGGAGGGATAAATTTAATGATTGATATATCAACAGGGACCCCTAATCTCCTAATATTTAGGGTAAAACACATAAAAAAACAAAAAAAACAATCATGCCATAGAGGGCTAATCTGTCACAGTCTGGCCTCATCACAGATATGGCACCTTTATTCCATATACTGCCCTTTTCCCACATCCTTCTTTGGCATTTACTCTCTTATTTACCCTTTACACAAACACACACACCGCATCAGCTCTATAATATTATACAAAGGTTAAAATTAGAACGAAAAAGCTCCCTGTTTAGGCAACAAGTTAATTCGGCTATTAAAACAAAATAAACACAAATTTACAATTAACATTATAGGTGGTTTTACGTAAGTGACTGTGTTTGTTTAACCATTTCCAAAGCTCACCCTGTGGCAAGCTCATATTATAGTTCTCATCCGAAACCTTAGCTTATCAATACTCTATTAAGTTTAATTTAAGACTCAAAAGTAATTGGACAACTGACTGAGAAGTAGTTTCATTGCCAGGTGTGGGTTGTTTCCCCATTGTTTCTTTACTAAATAATAAGAGAAAAGGTCTGGACTTGATCTCAAGTGTTGAATTTGCTTTTGGTAGTCGTTCACGGGAGCTCTCAATATGTGGTGTGAGGTGTCGATTTTCTTTGAGTTATTGTTGGTTTCTCTCATATTTTTAATGTAACATCTATCTGATGATACCCTGCCATGGACCGGAGCCCTGTCCAAGGGGTATTCCTGCGTTGCGCCCAATGATCCCGAGTAGAATCCAGACCCACCACAACCCTGACCAGGAAGAAGCGGACAAGATGATGAATGGATTGGTGGATGGATCTGATAAACAATAAAGATTAATTCTAAAGGGTACTGGATGTTTTGGTCCATAAAACATTCTATCATGTCAGTTATCATTGTTAACAGCCTCAATTTATCATCATCATCATCATCATCTTCGCTCACTTATAGACCCGTTCATAAATGTTTAATAACCTGCAGCCTAATTGGGAGAAATTACAAAGTGGAAGTGCATATGAGTTTGGGTGAGTAATGGAGAAGGTGATCCATTTCTCAAACTGAAAGCAATCCTTTAAGCCTTTTTATATTCATTTCATTAAAGGTCAGGTTGCTGTTATTTTCTCTCTACTGATCAAGGGTTTGTCATCTCTGTCTTGCTTTTCTTAAGCTGCTACAGTTTCCTTCTGTCTCTCTCAATCTATTTCTGTCACTCTGAATAGTTTTCCCTGACTAGTCTGTCATTCACTCTTTTGTTAGGTGTCTTTTTATGCATTCAAATGATAATGTGCTGTAACTAAAAGCCACTCACCCAGCTTCATAGCTCAATTCATTCATGTC
Organism: Salminus brasiliensis; assembly: GCF_030463535.1. Classification (NCBI taxonomy): domain Eukaryota; kingdom Metazoa; phylum Chordata; class Actinopteri; order Characiformes; family Bryconidae; genus Salminus; species Salminus brasiliensis. The sequence goes on from NC_132888.1 coordinate 33,083,630, forward strand.
TAATTAACAAGCCATTTTACTTACACTTTTTAATCCCTTCCACAGTAGAATGCAGCCAATGCAGTATTGCATACACAATATACAAATCACATTCATTTAATTACATATGCAGTACAAAAAGGTATGTATGTGTGTACATGCATGTGTGTGTTAGGACGCGTCTGTATATTTGAGCATGCGTATAGCAATGTGTGTGTGAAGGGATGTGTGGCCCTGTGTGGGAATATGTGTGTATCGTATCTAAAGAGTGAGGTGCAGAATCAGTGGTATTCAGAAGCGGCTCAGTGAGGCAATGAAAGGAGAAAGGAGCACCTGCCATCAGAATCACAGTCTATTGACAAAAAAAACACACACACACACACACACACACCGCCTCACGCTAAAATTGGTGCCTACTGATGCTTAAGTACACCCATACACAATTCACCAAACACACTCACAATCACTCATTGCAGACACTCGAAAACACCCTTACGCAAGCCATATGCTCACTGTCCCTACTGATACAGTAAAATATGACCCTACTCACACACACTTGTAATCGAATGTCAGTGAGACAGCTACATCAAGTCTTGTACAGTTTCCAGCAGAATTAAAAAGAAGCAGTGTGACTGGTTTGCATGCACGTCATGACCTCAGTAACAGCAAATCACAGTTGACATGAGCTAATGGAGATTGGCATTGATGGTCAATGCCAAGCTTTACAGAAGTGGACAGTCTCCCAAAGTTCCTTTAAGAGTACAATGGCTACTCATCAAGAAAGTCACAACAAACCCAGACCAAAAACTAAGAAACTGCAGGTTTTGCTCGGTTAGCAAGATTATGAGGCTTGATCTCCAAGCCTTTTTAAATAATGTTATTGGGAGTTGGAGGTAGAACATCATACTAACAGTCAAACATGGCGGTGGTAGGGACCATAGACTGTTTATAAGAGCGCACTGAATGACAATGGTTAAAAAGTCAAAATGTCTCTTACACCCTATAGTGGTTGGCTGCAGTTGTTTTTTTTTCTCTACCAGAACATCCTGCAAAAAATATCTATGGTCATCAGTCCATGATCTGAAGCTCATGCCCAATTGGATTATACAAACAGTCATGTGCAAATATGCTAAATAGATGGCTTCGGGAGATGGCAAATAGTTTTTTACTGCACTATAATTCTCTTGAGATTTCTTAGCAATTATAAGCAACAAGTATGTTATTTATTAAAAAGCTTTAATTGATGGTTCTTTAGAGATCCACATAATGTAAATGTTATAGATATAGCCCTTAAATTGTGATAGAACCTTAATATTACATTAGGGTACTTTAAACCTTTAAAATAATATTCATACAATATTTACAGACACTTTTTTAAAACATGTGCTATGCCTTATTATTATGGAGAATTCGTATTTGTTGCTCCTGTGCTCCCCCATAGGTGGAGAGTGTAATATACTGGTACTTCACTGCAGTGAAGATGAATTGTGCTTTGAGCGCCCCACCCATCATGATACACGTGCATTTTACATACTGAGAGATAACGAACCGGCATCTGAGGTGAAAGAAGCATGTGGACTGAGGCGGTAGAATAATGTTAATAGATTGTACACAAATATGACTTGCGTTACTCAGCCTTAAGCCGTTCTCGTTGGAGGTCTCGTTACATCATGTTACTTCTTTATATGATATATGAGTACTTTTAAAAACTAAATGAACATTTAAAGAGTACAGATTAAGTAAAGAGCTGTAATTAGGTAAAAGTGCTTTCACATAGTATTTCACGTATTTCTTTGACTAACACTTGCATAAAGGGAAATTCTTCCAATTGAATACTAATTTGTTAGGTAATAAAGTACAATTTCTCAACCATTGTTCAACCATTTAACCAGTATCCTTATTCATTCAGTATCCTTATTCATTCAGTTACCTGGAAATCAAGTCTATTCAAAAAGCAATTTTAAATGTTTACAGTTAGTCAAACTGAGCTATGTTTTATAAAATATTTTTAAAACATTTTCATAAAGTGCTAATTGATTAATGTCTAATAGCAATGCAACAGCAATATTTCTAAGAGCCTAGAGTCTCTTCCTGTAATCTGTGCCTAAAGAGTACACACCAGAGTAATCAGTGCCCTGATATTGCCCATTAAACAAATAAAAAACATTTTACGACTTTCATTTGGTTAATCTGTTAAGATTTCTCATTTTGTTTCACATTTTAATGGAATAATATGTGTGTGTGTGTGTGTGTGTGTGCATGCAGACTGACCCACCCCACAGTAAATGAATGGCTCTCACACTGCGTTATCTTCAGCTGCACACTCCAGTCAGTGTCACTTAAATGACACACGACTGCCCTTTTCCTGACCATGTGTGTGTGTGTGTGTGTGTGTGTGTTGGGGGGGGGGGGGGGTTTGATGGAAGAGTGATGATTACTGCTGTGCAAAGCTGCATTAGAAGGATTTCATACCTGCCAGAAAGACTTCTCCCAGCCAGCACAGCTCTGACTGCCATCATTAAAATGTGTTTGACTCTGCTAATGAGTGTGTGTTCTTGTTCAGGGGAGTAAAAATGATGAGTGGCAGCCCATATATGGAAACTTGCTCTCGCATCTTGAAGTCATCTGCATGTGTCATTCACTCTCCAGTCAGAGAACCCCACTAGCATGCTTTACTCACCCCCGATAAGAATGATCCCTCTACGAACTCAAAGTACTAAAATCATCACTAATAACATAACTAATCATTCTGTACAGTGATTTTAAACATGGTATGATTTTTGGGACAGGCACCAAACTGCTGATCCCCTGTAATTTCTTGCACAACAGTCTCTAGGGCTCACACCTTATTGAAAAGAGAGGTCAGTCCAGACTGATCTAACAGAAAGGCTAAGGGACATAAGATAAACACTCTGTACAGCTGTGGTGAGAAAGGCCTTTTTACCATGCACAACACATCAAACCTTGAGGCTGATGGGTTACAAAAGCAGAAGACCAGACGTTCTTCTTCTGTCAGCCAAGAGCAGAAAGCAGAGACTGTAGTAGGCACAGGCTCACCAAAGCTGGACAGTAAACATTTATTTATTCAGACATTGTACAATTCATTTGAATGTAAAATGAAACTGTCCACTATGAGACTAATCCATATTTGCTTAAGGAGTAATACCACAGATTGGTAACCACACCACACACCACCAAATTCATTCAAAACATACATCACACACCATCCAAGGAAAGCAAACTAAATTCGGTTTGCTTGGGCATCTGCAGCTGCAGATTCTGCCTGATCTTATGTCCACAGTAAATGTAAAGCTAGAGCAGACATCCACGTGCTTCAAGACAAAATCCAAGAAAGGATGTTTCAGTAAAGCTTTCGGATGCAGGTGACCATGAGTGGTTCACTCCAACAGTCTGAAATCAATGCTGCCTTACCAAAATAAAGCCTATTTCTACAAAAACAAACCTAAATAGACACATGAATTCATATTTTGTATGTTTATGTGCTTATTAATATATTTTTTTCCATATATATCACTCCCAAGCAGAGCCCATGCAAACCACCTGCGCTGAGCAAAGAGCAGCAGGTCTCCAATAAATAAATGAATAGATACATTTGAATAATATATTAACGTGTTTATTGTGTATCACTCTTTATTATTATTATTATAAAATCATTTGAGCGTACTGAAATGCTGCTCAAAAGTCACGCCTACGTCTGCTTCAATTCTGACTACAGATACAGGTGGTACATTTATCGATATATATATGTATATGTGTGTGTGTATCGCCCAATCACAGATAAGTTACATTCAGCCTACAGAACAGCTAGGAAGCAATTCTACATATCTTCTTTTCTATAAGTATTTTGGGAACCAAATTCCTTTGCCAAGGCTCTGGCCCCAAAAGTGCAGGGTTGGGCTCAATTCCACCTGCCATCTGTTCTGGTGATCTAGAGAATGCAATTGGGCAGTACAGATGCCAGAGTTTCTCTCTCCCAGGCAATAATTCAGTACATGTGGTAATCAATCTTAGAATCTTTTAGCTGATGTAGTCAGAGTTAAACAGTTAGTGACCTCCATCATGACAATACAAATCCACTCAGACACTTGGTCTATTTCAGTGGACACCAATTTTCTGATGGGTTCATTGCTGTGACTCAGAATCTGACCCCCACCCTATATATACATACATCCTACATCCTACTAATAGGGAATGCGACTTAGACTTAAAGGGGAAAGAGTGGCACTGGTGAATGCTTTTTGTATTTTGTTAAATAATTGTAGGGATCTTTTTTCTTGTACAAAAAACCAACACATCCCTGCTACAACTGGAAATGTAACCACATGTAACATTTCCAAACACCATGTAACAAATCATTGCATTGTGATGGCACCACTATTTGCTATCTGTAGCCTTCATTTATGTTTATGAAAATCTATGGGCCTGATGTCAGTGAAGCCCATCGGCTAAGTGTTGTTCCAAGAAAACAAGCCACAGAAGCCAAGAGTCTGCCAGTGGCTAAAAGGCGGACAAGCCAAAAGTCTGCCTCTTTCTTAGGAGAATGTTGCCTGATGCCTGAAGTGAAAAAGATTTGCTCAGGGGTGCAACAATTTCACACAAAAAGTGTGTGCACTCAGGCAGTATAGGTTAAAGTGAAGGGACACATAAGGGGAAACCAGCCGAGAGGCTCTAGAGTCTTTGGATCATAAGTCAAGGTCAAGTCTCTGGAGTCAAATCTCGAGTCTCTGGGCTGTTATTGAAAGGGAAGTCGTGAAGAATACAACAAATCTGCCAGGTTTAAAGCTAGAGTCTGATCCAGGTATTTTTGAATGGATCAAGTATTGGCTATTTTAATCTCGATGCAGTTCTTTTGAAATATTTTACAGAGGAATGTGAAAGCATAATAAAAACAACATAATATCTGAAAGTATATAAAACTACTGCTACAGAGCACTGTGTTTCCCTTCTTTGTTTGCAAACCAGCACTGAACAGCACATTCAGAACTGAGCAGAAGAAGCTAATGCTAATGCACACACACGCTAGAAAACCAAATCATAGCGTATTCACCACACTATATAATAGTTGTCTCACAACAGTAGTCGACAAACAACAAATATCTGTTCAGAGTGTGTACACAAAGTGATTTGACTGCAGTACTTGTGAGGCACTGGGACCTGAATGTTCAGGAAGGTTAGTCAAGCAGGAATATGAGATGTTTTACACACTACACAATATTTCATAAATATTTCATAGTGTGTTGAAAATTAGACAGTGAAATTTGTCCTCCGCATTTAACCCATCTGTGGTAATGAACACACACACACACACTAGTGAATTAGGGGCAGTAAGTACACACACACCCAGAGCGGTGGGCAGCCAACTCCAGCGCCCAGGGAGCAGAGAGGGTAAAGGGCCTTGCTCAAAGGCCCAACAGTGGCAGCTTGCCGAGCCTTTACAGTATTAAGAGACTGGATCGGGACATCGCCTTTCAATATGGAAGAACAGAACTGAAGAGCTCCAAATAGTGAATGCTGTGTTTGAAAGACATAGGCTGATAAGTTGTTGTAGCCATAAACCTGACATGTGTATCAGATACACAAAGGTTGATTCAGCACAGCCTGTGGCTTCTGTCAGTGTCAGTGTAATTCGCAATGTTCCAAAAATAAACATGGCCCAATGGCTAGTATACTGTCAGGAAAAAGGTACTGAACTGATCATTTTGGTCTCTGGTCTATTTGGTCTCAATTGCGTACCCTAATTGTGAACTACATTAAATTTCCCAGAAGACATAGTTGGTCATATTTGTATATTTCTTAAGCTAATTATTTTAAATAGAATAGACAGGCTGTATGAAGCCTAACCAACAACTGCAAACGGGATATGGTATAATTATGTTACTAAAGACACACTTTACAGACATTAAACAGCAGAAATCAGCCTCCCCCATATTTAACCCACTTGTAGCAGTTAACACACACACATTAATAATTAAAGCTGTGAGACCCCCCCTTTAGATCACTGGCCAGCCACCTCAGCAACCGGTGAGCAATTTGGAGTTAGATATCTTGCTCAAGGGAGAAGGGTAGTGGAGGTAATGTAATGGTGTGGGGAAGGGCCTATTAATACTAATCGGTCATCACTTGGAGTATTGTTGCTGTCCATGTGCATCCCTTCATGGCCACAATTTACCCATTTTATCCAGTGGCTATATTCCAGCACGATGAAGAACCATGTCACAGAGCAAAATTCATCTCAAACTGATGAAGGCAATGGGCTCAACGTTCTTCAGTGGCCTTCCCAGTCACGGGATCTGAATCCAGTGGAACATCGTTGGGATGCGGTAAACACAGCTCTGGAAAAGCAAAAAACAGGATGATGACTGTAGGTCATACAGGAGTTGGAGTCATTTTGGAGTCAAGGCATGAGAAATGACAAGGCAGATGGCAAACTAATCTTTTGGCATTTGTTAAAAGTTAGTTGCCCAAAAAAGCTCCTCCTGTTGCCAGAAAAACACAAACAAAGGGGAAGTCAGTGTAATCCTGACAGCAACCCCAAGTAAGGGTCTTTTCAGAACGTGTCTGTAATCCAATTATTGTCTTTTTGTTCTTTAACTGTAACAGAACTTAGTTACCTTTTATAGGGTGCTGTGATTGCTTAACAAGGTTACTCGACAACCCTGAGTTAGGCATGGACTGTCTTGCATACAGTTATTTACTGTTTTTCATTGCTCGTTAACCACATTAGTTGAACTATCCTTTTAGAAATGCCTTCAGAGAGATGGAACAGCCCTAATGTGGTTGTAGCAATCCACAGTTGAGGGTACGGCCCATTTTCTCTCTCACTGTCACAGGCCTGACACAGTTTAAATGAGTTTAAATGAACTTAAATAGAGATCTGGAGGCAGATTCAGCCTTATTTGAATTGGTTCATTTCTCTAATGCTCTCGCCTTCTAATAGCGTACAGTAGTGTTCATGAAATCAATGTTAATGTGTGGGCTGGACAAGGGGGAGGCATTATTCGCATTTGGTTGCCAATAAACTTAGAAATGTTAGTTTGAATTAAACGTTGCAGTTCATCTAAAGTATGCTTGCAAGCGTTTCTAAACATAGTGTAGATATGAACTGACAGAACTACAGACGTCTCCACTGAAACACCACACTTCAGAGTTTTTATTTTTTATGTGGCACTTTGAAATATAACCCAAAAACATATAAAAACTCTCATGCAGAGAGAATCACAGAAATACTGTACAGACACATGCGCGCACACACACACATACACACTCTTACTAGCGGCCTAGCAGTAGGGAGAGTGTTAAATGGGGTTTAATGAGATGTATCGTGAAGAGTGTTTGAGAGGGCCACGTAGGCTAATGGACTAGCCTGGTGTGTGGACACCATGCTGATTTGCTCAGAACATGTGCATTAACACACAAACACACACACACACACACACAGACAGACACATACACACAGTTGTAGACAGGAAGCCATGCTGTTTGTCTCTGAACTGGTTGATTGGTTGTTTGTGGCATGTGGTGTTTGGTTAATTTTGAAAAGTTTGATAAGGTATGCCTGGTGTCGGTCTTGGGTTGATGGGTCTACAAGAACCCATCTCACACAGAGACGCTAATACACACGCTTTCATACAATTCTGCACCAGGGCTCAGAAACTGAATAAAAAGTAATTGGACACTCAAAGCAGAACCAATGTGTTAACATTTCCGTCATTGCGCTCCAAGCCCAACATAATGGCCTCAAAAGGGATTCAAGAGTAAAGTTTTAGCATTAATTCCAGGTGTTTAACAAAAATATTGCATTGGCCATGTCTGAATAATAAAAAAAATAATAATTAAAAAATAGAGTTTTTTTTGGTTTTATAGACTAAAATTGCCCCAATAGCCAGAGTTTTATTTTATTTAATTTAATAAAACTTGTATTTATGTATTTAAACTATTTAAAATCTTCTGAAAGTTGTGGAAACCTCACTGACTGTAAACAGGAGCTGTAGTTTAGCCAGGTTTCAGTGGGTTTTTAAAAAGGGAAAAAACAACAGCTATTAAACTGTTACATACATTTACTGACGTGCAAGTGCAATTACGCTGCAGAATTTCCATAGCAGAAATGAGCATTATTGTAGAGATGCATTCTTGTGTTTTGGTCTTACAACTCATTTAGCAGTCTTTGTGAAGTTCAGACAATATGAAGATTATGAGGAATATGTGTGTAATTGTTGACGTATGGCAGTTGAACCATTGCTAAATTGTGCAGTCACTCAGCTGGAACTATGACTCACCATAACAAGATTACCATGACGAGCTGGCTACTTGATCGACAGCTGAACAGCTGGGGGACAGCAAAGGCTTATCTCCATCTGAACAGACACACATGGACGAATACTTTTAAACAATGAAGACCCAAACTCTGCATATTATCTTATAATGTGGAGGTGAATGGATTTAGATTTGTAGCATTCATATGGACCTTTTCCCCTCTTTACCACTTTACCAAAGATGAGAGGAGGACAGTGCGAGAGTTAATGAGGGTGTTTTTTCTATGTATAAGTACATATACACACCCATTCACAACCATCAGCAAGGCTGTGCCGCAGAGGCTTTGTGTGAAGGAGAGATTGGAGACAGTGAGAGTTTAGCTCTTTAGCTCATTAGCCCAAAGTGAAGAGTTCAGAAATGTTGAATTCTGGCTTCACCAAGGGACCATTCAGAAAGGAAGACATGAAAATTGTGCAGAGAAGTACAATTAGGAAGAGAAATGTGCATTCATATAAGGGAATGATAAAGATGACAATCTTCCCCCCCCCCCCCATGTTTCCCCATGAAACATGTCTGCATGTTTCTCCACTATTTCTGGCAGTAGTATGTGAAATCATTGAATATGTAACTCAATTACAACAATTGCTTTTACTTTCTTAAAATAAAATAAGTCATTATTTTAACATTGTAAGCCACTATTTTTAAGGTACTACCAGGGATTGACTGCCAGGAGGACTAGGACAATCTCTGGTGGACCATTGTGTTTGTTGAACTCCTGAGAGAAAAGAAAGGAACTGCATCACATACCGAGAGACCTGTCCTCAGTCCATGTTCATTGCACATGTGCCACATTGTTTCTCTTAATATAGTCTCTCATAAAACGAATGAAGACCATGTGCAAATAAATACTGGAGTGCACACTACAGAATCTCCTTCATGCTCTCTAGAGTTTTACTCTTTCTCTAGCAACCTTCTAACTATACTTCTCCAGGTTGTTGTCCTTAAGCTTTGTGATCACAGACCATAGACTGATGATACATTGGGCCATAGGTGTCTCTAGTTAAGGTGTGTGGAAAATGGGAACATACTTGAACATACTTGAACAACATGCAGAGAAATGCAGGAACTAGGCGTTCATTTGTTTCAGTTTAGTCAGAACCAAAATAGCAGTTGTGAAAGTGTGGTTGTGTGGCTGGTGTGGCACAACAGATGAAACCACTATCTGCTAGTAAACAATCACGCCATGTGGAAGACTGAGGTTCAATTTCCAGTCTGGGTGACTATGCTGCGCTACGCCAGTCAGAGTCCTTGGGCAAGACTTCTAACACTACACTGATTCACTCTGGAAAAGAGCGACAGCTAAATACTGTAAATGTAAAGGTCAGACCAAAAGTGGTGGTCTCTGTCCAGGTAAACTTAATCATGGTTCAGTTTATTTGCAGTGTAAACATTTTTTTTGGATGGTTCAGACTTTCAGTTTCAATTATAGGAAGTTGAGGCAGGCTGTTGTCAAATCTAACACAACTGGAAAAAAAGTAAAAATGAGAGCACATGGTGACAATTATATCTGTTAGAAAACAATATATAGAAGCATGCTGGCTAAAGTGCAATGTGAAACCAAAACGAGTAGGATAAAATGTGTACAATGTAACAAAAATATGAATCTTGGTTCAGATCTTGGTCAAGACTTTCAGCTGTAAAAGCACTCAGATAGGCTTCAGATAGCAAGCTTTATGTGTATGTACTATCACACCTACCTAAACATCTATCTAATTAACTAGCAGTCACATAACTTCTTAACCAAACTGTAGCATCTTTGACATGTTTGCACTTGTTTTCTTCGACAACATATTTATGCATTTCTTCTCTTCGTCTGTGTGGGCTATAGCAAGCAGTGACTAAGTTTTTTAGGCAAGGGAAACATTTGGGGAAATTTGGTTAGTTTAGTAAATGTACTGGAATTGTATAACCGTAATTGACATTATATTTTTTTACAGTATAAAAGTAATTGTTCTATTTGCATATCCCAGCTTAGAAAGCCATGTACCTGTACCTGGAGCACAAAGGGTCAAGTGCCTTGCTCAAGAGCCCAACTGTAGCGGTTTGGAGGCACGGCATGCTCCGCTGTCCTGTTATTCATTCATTCATCTTCTTATCCACTTCTTCCTGGCCAGGGTTGTGGTGTGCGTTGTTCATAGAGAAACCTTTCCTAGACAAAAGTTCAGGATTGAACTTAGTTGTCATCAGCCCTGGATATCATTTTGAGATGTCATTATGATTATTTTTCCTTTATCTGGTGGGAATGGGCTTCTATAATATCTGTATAGTACTGCCCAGGGCATATTAGCAATGTGGACATATGAAGGCATGCCTGATCCCACACACACACACACACACACACACACACACACTGGAGGAGAATAAAATGCCCACTTTGTAAACATCTGCCTGACAAAGTCTCTCTTTAAGGCCATTAATCAGACCAGATGAGTCTAAATATTTGCGCTGCTTTCAGGAGCATAATTAAATCACAATTACTGCTGACTAACTGGCTTTTCCACCACATCTCTGCGTGAGCCTCTGGAGATGGAACGCCGAGCACGGCACGGCTTTCACAGCCAATAACATACTAATGAAAAATACATCAGACTGATGTGAGTCTGCGTGTGTATCCCATTTGTCCACACACCTCACGGGTGATCAGTTTTCCACGTCCATTGCCATGTGCCCTAATGCAGCAAGACGTCACTACGGACAACCGTTAATGACGTGGGAGCATGATCGTTCGTGTTCTCTCCCTTTCCATCTTGTCATCCATCTTTTCCTCTCCTCACTCTCTGTCACTCTTAATTATGTGGTTAGGCAAGGCATCTCTCAGTCTTTAAGCAAATAGAGGGGTCCCTCATGTCCAGTAATTATCACTAATCATTTTAATGTACCAGATAGGAGCTTACATAAACACACACACACACACACACACACACACACACACACACATCTACATTTCATTAACTAGCTAACTTTAAAAAGGTAGAGGAAAGACTCCTTCAGGACATGGGCGTGATAAACAACACAATTCTATTTGCTTGTCAGTAAAAGTTTGAAAAGTCTGTATGCTTAAATTTGCACACCAATATGGTTTTAAGTGAAAGCTTAACATCAGCGGAACGGCTTCACTTTACACAGACTTTTCTCACTTCTATGAATGAGCTATGAGAAAGACAACTGAATTTCTCCAGGGTTTTTAACTTGAGAGTCACGTATAAACATTTACACACAGCTACACAAAGTGACTTAAAATCAAATGAAAGATTAGTCTTTATTTCATAAATTACAAAGTTACAATTTCATTTGGTCGACTGATTGACATAACCGATCGACTCGTGATTTGACCTCATTGGTTTGTTGTTAGAGGGCGGGGCTTTCAGCAGGAGAGACCCAGCTGGAAGCTTGATGTTATGTCGGCACATGGGCAGGTCCTCAGCAGGAAGTGAATCCTTTCCAGTAGAAGTTTTTGCAGCCTGCTTTTCTCTCTCGAGGGGGCAGGCTGTTGGGATTCTCAGCTGAGCGTTCAAGTTCCACACGAATATCTTGTTTTGCCCCCAGAGTAGAAATCTCACTCTCCTGAAACTCAGACTCCGGCAGGGTAAGCTGAGAGAGCAGGTCCCCCATCTCCCTCTTCCTCCAATCCTAAAAGAACAAATCAAACATACACACATATACAAGTGTTAATGTTATATAGATGGTATAGATTATATAGTGTAATGTTATATAGAGACACTAAAGGACAACTACCAGCTTCAAATTATGGTAGAAACTGTGTCTAACCATAGCAAACCTTAGCATTATTTCTATCAAATGGTTCTTTTTCTACATTAAGAATGAGGCCCTGATTATTTTGGCAGTGAAAGCAAGCAGCCTTCAAATCTCTGAGCAGATTGACTGACATCTGCACTGAAAATTGTGGAACAATGATGAAGTCATAACTCAGCCTGAATCATGCTTGTTATGAACGTCTACTCATCCCCAGCTACCAAGAAAGTGTGTTGGAATAAAATAAAAATAAAAAAACAGGTACCTCAAATAGTTTTGTTAGGGATTCAACACTGATAGCAAAGGTCTTCTGTTTACTGAGCCTTTCCATGTAGTCACTGAGACTGAAGAACTGTGTTTGAGGTCAGGGGATTATGATAGGGCTTTGTCAGTTTTTTGGCATAAATGATCCTTAGATTTAGTAGTTAATGCTAGACGTTGTTTCATCCATATTCATATTCAACAAACACGCGTAAACTAACTAGGCAAGTAACAGATTACAGACAGACCTGTGTAGAAACTCTTCACTAGAAGCAAGTCAGAACTCCCTTGCCAATGATCAGTCTTCAATCTAGTATCTCACCCACTAAACATGTGTATTAATGTGTGTAGAAAATACATATAGTAATACATGGCTTATGCTGTGTATTCTTTGGCCTCAGCATCCTAATGCCTTCTCAGTTAACTCCAGCCTTTTTTTACAGTTCTCCATATATTATCCAACTTTAGCATACAGTAGCATGCTTAGAAACTAACAGTAAATCCACTGATTTGAAACAGCTTGGACTTTTTGTACACTGGAATTATCGCACATGCAAATTCATTGCGTTCTGCAGATTTTGCACATAGACAACAGGTTACAAACTGCTAGTACGCCTAAAAGATTGAAGCTTCCTAATGGATGTAGTCAGACTCACCTGTATGACTTTTCCTAAAGATTTTGTATGTATGCATGTCATGTAGTCTAACCTGTGCAGCCATGCCAAGGGCGCGGGCTCTTTGCAGAAGTCTGCGGTGGCGCAAGTCGAGGTCTACATCCAGGTCCAGGTCTGGCTGAGAGGAGGCACCACTGCTGCACAAAACCAAAGACAAGCCCAGCAGGGCCAGACCGCATTGCAGCACACACACCTTCATCGTCTTTGCGTCGCTTGGCTGTTCGGCTTCTGCTTATGGAGGATTCTGAACGTGCACCGGTGCAAGCTTGCTGTGGTTCTGGTTCTTGTACCCTGCAGTGGTCTTTTTAAACTCTGCTGGGTGACTGACAGCTGCCCTGGTTGCTGGGCGATAGTAAATTGTGATGTCATAAAGCGTCCAGATATCTCCTTATTCTCTGCGAATGGCACCGGCTTCTCATTAAGATAACAAAAGTGAAAGAATATTGACTTTACCACGAGAGGGACAATAAAACAATTTGCTCGAAAGGGCCTGAGGCCCTCTCGGCTAATCTAAGGCAAATACAACAGAGAAATGTCTCTGTCGTCTACCTTTGTCTTCTCAGCAGGCGCACAGTGGCCTAATTAATGATAAAAGCTTCACAAACTCAGCCTTAATGGATTCGGAGTGCGAGCTTCTCTGTATAATTTCTTTACATTTCATAACGGACGGATGGGTGGCCGTGCCTGGTTGACTGACATGCTCCATTGTTCTGCCTTGATCAAGCTTTAATCAGTCACCCTTTATTTGCATAGCTCGTTCTGCATGGATGTCCAAATGAACTGCAAAAGTGGCATTAATAAAAGGTACTCTTTAGAATGGGGAAAAGCAATAGAGAGTTGAGAGGAACAGTGATTACAACCGTAAGAGGATGAAGCTTAAAAAAAAGCTAACTTCTGAAATGACTTCTAGTAAGTTAGACTACAACTATAAAATCTTCAGCTTCAGCTTCAGCCTGTATTGTGCACTGTATAGAGAACAAGAAGGAATGTTGGCCTTCAGTCAGTACCACCGAATCTATGTAGCATCACACACTACTAAGATGAATCAGTGCTCTACACCAACATGTCTGACATGTAGAGGGATGAAGAGACATCCAGAAAAAGAAAACAAACATCATGAAAACAAAAACACAATGTTAAATTTCTGCCCATTAAAAATGAACTGTTAAAAGGTTTGGAATCTCATGCCCTATTAATCTTTTTGTGTCATTTTGCTTTATAAACAGTGGTATCAAAGGTAAACATTAGTAATGGAAGTTTGCAAATATTTCCCCAAGATAAGGTGACAAGGCAATGTTTGGACTGACAAGCATGACAATACCCCAAAGCAAAGTGCTGCTGAAATGTTCCTGTGCTGCTACCAATCTGATGCACTCAGCATACACTGTGGCTTGTTTAAACGAGGCACAAAATTAATAACAATACTCCAATAATCTCCTTTCATGTATAAATGTATAAAATGCAGCTTAAATTGTGTTACAATATAAAATATTGTAGCATAAAAAAAGAAAAGTAGCTGACATTTCAATATTGTTTACTCCAGCTTGTACTACAACAGTACCAATGTCTGTTTTATAACCAATTAAATCATAATGCTTAAACGTGTACATTGGCCAGCGGTGGCCAATCCTGGTCCTTTCAAAACATCTCGCACTAATATTCTGACGTTCCTGAGGGTCTTCATTACCAAGATAAAGTGTTAGATTAGGCCTGGAGCTCAACTCAGCAGGATTGTGGATCACCAGGACCAGGGTTGGGCATTTCTGTCTTAAACTCTTAACCTTTATGGACCTGTCCGTGAGTCCAGATTTCCAATCAATCCTGTAACTCAATCATAACTCCAGAGATTTTCCATCTCTGTGTGCTCTAGTCTGAATGTAGCATTTAAATGTAGCTCTAAACTGCCATCCTGTGGTCCAAAGGAGAAAAGACACAGAAATGTTAACATTTACACTCCTGCTCATAGATTGTATCCATGATAAATAATTTTTTTTAAACAAGGATCAGATATTGATGCATAACAATATTTTCTATACATTCAAAACCTGTTGAGTACCCAGTAGATTTTTGTTGTTGTGACTGCTTTTGGTTGTTAGACGTGCTTATATCATTAAGACAGGGTAGTGTAATTACCTATTAGATATTTGTAAATAAATATTTTTGGACCCTCAGCGCACCACAAATACGACACTTTGGTCCCCCCCAAAGACAAAAAGGTGGGCATCCTTGGTCTTTGGACATATTTAGGCAATTAATTAGTAAAGTAGTAAAGTGTATACTTGTGTATGACTGCTATATATTTGTTTTATCCATGGCATTCCATAAAAGGAAAAAGCTTGTTGGTTAGACTACTTTGACTTTTGTAAAATCTGTCCATTAAAAATAAAATACAATCAAAATTACTGACTGCCATTTTGGAGGGGGTGGTCATAATATTCTGATATAATTGTGTATACACTAATATAATTGAATTGAATTCTGGTCCTTACTAAAACTCGACAATTTTACCATATCAGTCCAGTTCTATCAGCACTTCATTGGCTCCCAGTTAAATTCTATATTGACTACAAAATTATTCTATAAACACACAAAGTCCTACATGGCCTCGCTCCTGAGTACCTGCAAGATCTTATTACATATTATGAACCATCAAGATTACTTAGATCTCAGGATGCTGGCTTCCTAGTAGTTCCCAAAATTCCCAAAACCTCATCAGGGGAAAGAGCCTTTTCTTATAAAGCCCCCCCCCCCAACTCTGGAATAACCTTCCAAATAATGTTGGGGACTCAGACACAGTCTCAATCTTTAAATCTAGGCTGAAAACTCATCTGTTTATTTTAGCTTTTGGTAATTCATGTTTCCCCTTAGATAAAGTTTGCAGATTCAGGGGTTTGTGGACACAGGGAATTGTAGTACACCGAGATGCTGGAGCTATCGTCTCGCTGCTTGCACGCAATCACTCAGGTTTGTGGACGGTGGAGCAGATGGACGCTAGCGTTTCAGGGTGTTCCCGTGTCTGTGTTACCTTCTGGCTCTCTCCTTTTACTTAGGCTGTTACAGTCAGACCTGCCGGAGTTGTCTGACACACTCTGATAGTGCTCAACATTCTCTGCTCTTTATAAATCTGTCTCTTTGCCTTCCACGAGTAAATGGTCGCCCACTCAACCAGCCCAACCTGCTGGAAGACTGCACGCTTGGGTCCCCTCTACCTGCATCCGCCCAGCAGGACTAATTCCTTTTACTAATTACTGATTGTGTAAAACTGCTTTGTGCCAACAACAGTTGTAAAAAGTGCTTATATATAGCAGAGAAGAAAAGACTTCTAGCTGACAGTTTCCAAGTTGTGATGAGCCACTGGGGGTGTCAAAATGTTTAGGCATTGCATTTCAGAATATACAATTCTTGTTTTCATTTTTTTTTTCTATTTTGCATTTTCATCAAAAATAAATTAATTGTGTTAACATATGCATTATTTAAAAAACTTTTTGCAATTTTCCCACTAAATGGCTAGGGTTTATATTGACCCTTAGGTTACTGAACACCAGGTTGCTCTGAAAATGACTCAAAGGCTGCTATAAAAACAAATGAGAATGGGCCCAATATTTCACTGCAAAAAATTAAGGCAAATCATTTAACAAATGGCCTCTTCTGAAGAACTACTCACTCCAGGGAGTCCCATCAGCTGGGATTAAATCCTCAACATTTACGATTACAATGATGTTCAGTCACACTTAAGTCAAGAACAAGCTCTGGGTGATAGGACTATGGTTTAGTCTCTTTAATTACATTACATGACCAGTAAAATTTAATCTTTTTAATGGGGAACATATAAACCACAGGACTGACTGAGAAATTAGTTTTATTAGAAAGACAAATTGAATATTCTGCAATGCATAATGTTTGTTATGATATTAAAATGTGCATGAATTTTACATCATTAGTGTTTATATTTAGGAGCACTGACATAAGCTTCATATATACAAAAAATAATCAGTGCAAAAATGTAAAAACAAACAGCACTAGTTGAGTTATACGGGGTAACATTCACAAAAATATATATGATTACCGATTTTCATTAAGATTGTGACAGTTGTGACTTGCTTTATTTTACTGTACTTTCTGAGCAAGACTGTATTTATTCTAGGTTGTACTCTGTGTTGGTGAGAACGCTTTATGAAAGAAGGGCAAGCAGTTTAAATCCTTAAAGAAATAAAGGCACAAAAATGTCAACAAATATGCGTCCTCAGAGCCAGTGACATTTGACCAATATGCAACTAAAAAATGTCTTCAGGATGCACTGACAACATACTGGTACACCAATTGCAACATCTAAATTAACATTAGCATCTGAAAACAGAGTTGGTAGTGAGCTGGTAGAGTTCTGATTCATTTTTTAGATCACAAATATTAACCTTAATTAAATTATTAGGTGAAGAAGAATTTCATCTTTAAAGCATGAAAGTTGCATGGAATTGGAAATGACTCATTCTTTTTTACTGAGGAACCAATGATGTAACTGGCAATGACAGCAACATAATGACAATTTTAAGAACACGCATTTAGACCTCTTGTACCAAGATTCCGGATAATTATTATTTATTAAAAACAGGTAAAGCACCTTATAACTAGAAAAGTAGAACACCTAAGTCCTGTTCCAGTAAAAAGCTTCCCCAAAATGCTACATGACATCAAGGTTAATAAACCTTCATTGAACTTTATTTTACTTATTGTTTTCCCAATACTTAAATTACAGGGATTGAAATATGTGTAAAATGTAGAAGGACATCACATATACCACATTTACCTGCAATCAATCGGTTTATATTTCATCTAAAGTACTTGAATGAACTGCAAGAATGTACTGCTTTAGTGCTAATGAATAGCACTGTAACATAATGGACACCAAGACAGACGTAGACACATATTTTTAGTGTAGTCTCTGAAGTATACAAAAGTACCAAATCAAATACAAATACAAAAATAGATGGACAATTAAATAGGACACATTGAGGTACACTATTTATCCAAATGTTTGTGGACAACCCTTTTAATCAATGCATTCAGCTATGTTTAAGTTGCACCCATTGCTGACACATGTGCAAATGCGTGCAGACACACAGCTTGTCTAGTCTCTGTAGAGAAGTATTACCAGTATAATACTCCCAGGAGCACATAAACATGAACCTACTGGCACCACACCTAATAACAGGTATGGGTTAGATGCATTAAGCTGTGGTGCAACTGTGTTTTCTGGAATGATTGTGAGGTCAGGATGTTGGATGAACACCACCCTCTCTCATCCCAAAAGTATTGGCTAGAGCACTAACTCGTCACTGAATGCAATCAAATCCATACAATAATGCTCCAAAACCTAGTACAAAGTCTTCCCTGGACAATAGAGACAGTTACTCCAACAAAAGCAAGATAAACTTTTTTTTTTAATACTCTTGATTTCAGAGGAGACAATGAACGCACGTGTGTCCAAACACTTGTGTCAACATCACTTGTGTATGTTCACTGCTTTATGAATGTGAGCCAGCCAATCTTTAAAATGTATTAATTTCTAATACGCTTATGGTAAGAGTAATTAGTGTGTACTTGGCTAAATGAGAAAAAGAAAAAAAACTGAGCAAAAGTAATCAAGTGTGCATTCTTAAAAATATAATTTCGCATCAATATGTGTCACAGATATGCAGTTCATTTCTATACAATTTGTTGGAATAGTTTGATTTTACTTTACAAGCAAGCTGAAAAAGTGAACTGAATCTATTAGTCATTTGAAGAAAATGTGTTAATACCAGGCTTAAAGAATGAAAGAACTTGCCACACTAAAACACTGTTTATACTGGCTCTCATTTAAATGAATCGTCGCAGTACATGTCTTCAGTTACTGTTTGGAGCGCCATAGAGTAGTCTGTAATTAATGGCTATTTTTCTGAAGGAGCCCAACTCTGGGTTCATTCATCTCAAGTGCTCTGACCTACGTGTAGAGAATGTTTATTACAATTTGGTCAAACTATTCCATTATTTTCAAGTTATTCCCATTACATTTCTGCACAGTTCTCAGTGTGCATGAAGCCCATCCATCGAGACCCTTGTTGCAGATTGCACAAGCCAGAATAGGGTTTAATTATGACATTCAACTTCTGTTCAAAGTGCTGGGCAAAATTAAAAGTCACGAGGGCCGATTCAGCTGAGCCTAGAGGAGAGTTACACCTCACCATATATTAGCAGGTGACTCAAATGCTTGTGTGGTGGAAAACTCCATAGTTTATATCTAATAGCATTTCTTTTGCTTCATGCAGACTTGACAGCGACTGATGATCCTTTGTTTGCAGTTACTTCTCAGTGTCAGCGGGTCCGGTTTGCTGTTGAACAAAACACAAATAGACCCTATTGCTGATGTCCAGTTAAAAAAGTGCATCTCTATTTCTGTTCGTTTTTAGTTTTCTCCATCATTTTAACCCTGTAGCTGCTCTGCAAACTGTGTGAATAATTATGGATGGACAGACAAATAGAAGTGCAAAATTACTAGGAATAAACACCTAATTTTACATTAACACCCATTCAAAGTTAAGAACATTTTTGCTTCTTCTCCTACAGTAAGTTGGTTTACCTGAACATATAGTTTGGGTCAAGAGCAGCCAACCAGTAGCTATAAGAATCAGGGTAGAAGTTACAAGTGCCACGACCGTGGCATTCGATAAATGGAACTTTTCGGAAATCCTCCAGGCAGGAGCCAGGTGAGGACAGTGGCTGTCCTGAGCCCTCTGCACCCACACCGGTTTGCTAGATCCAGGAAAACATACAATACAAAAGCAATCTAAAACATTTTCTGTAACAAAAACAAATCAATAAAATTATTGCAAAATGAGGCAGTCAACAGGTACAACAGGTAAAACAGGTAAAAGCTGCCACACAGTGACAGTTTCACAGTGAAAATCAGATGCACTAAATAATTTGTATATCTAACTCTGATGTGAACTATTTTTACATAGCAAACATAGCATACCATCTAAATTAATCTCTTTTAGCAAACGATTTATGGGATTCACATGATACTAGAAATGCTACAGGGAACAAAATGAGAAATATAATATGTGCCACAAGATATAATTGAAAAACAGGAACCAAACCATGGTCAACTGTTCCAGGATGGGAAAAATGTGGTTATTGGTTAATTTTTAATTATGATTACTTTTTACCAGTACACAGCACAGTGCACCATCTAGGTCCATTTGGACTCTTCTATTTGAGATTAGATCATTTCCATCCCAGATTCATACTGGCCCCACTCCTTGATCATCACAGAGCTGTAGCTGCTTTCTGGGTTTATTACTATCCACATACACTCACCGAGCACTTTATTAGTTAGGACACAGATACACTCAAATCTTGTTCAAATCTAGATTAAAAAACCTTTTTGCACAAGATTGCGGTTAATCCACGTTTGTACTGTACCGTTTTCCATGATTATGTAGCCTGCTTAAATACCAACATTGTTCTGTACTCTGATTACAGTTTTTATCATTATAATTGTAATCTTTAAAAACGGCTTCTTTTACAGGCCCATTTGAAATAAATTGGTTTTAACATGCATGGCAAGAAAACATTTAAATTATGTGTAGCGGTTCATACCATGACGAAAGAGTACCCATGCCAAAGAGACATCCAGCCCTTGGGACAGTCTGGAACAACAGTGGTCTGACTGTGTACTGCTATTACATTAGTTTGAGCCTCACATACTGAACACCTGAAACAAAGTAGAGAGAGAAAACAAAACAGAATGTGAGAATACATTTTTGTTTGTGGGTGCCTGTGTTTGAGCATCAGGGCTGTTTTGAATCTACCTGCTGACATACTGCTGTAATACATTTCCAGATATCAGACCCAGGTCTGTGGGAATGGATAAGTTGGTGGATAGCCAGTAGGAGTAGTCATTTCTAGAGGCGTAGCGACAGGTGCTGTCGCTATTGCAGAAAAGGAAGGGCATTGTGGAGAATCTTTGTAGACAGCTTCCCAAAGAGCCTGCAAACATACACATGTATGCATGATGACTTGACCAGACACACACTCATACATAAGCACACTAACAATTCCAGAAAATCCCACAAATGCTTGATCACAGATTTGGGGAATTTGGAGGCCAGGGCAACAACTCTTCATCAAACAATGTGTGCAGTGGAGCATTATCCTGCTGAAATAGATCACTGCCATAAAGAGGTGGACCTGGACTTGCAACAATGTTTAGATAGATGGTACTGCATATGTCAAAGGTCACTTTAAGGGTTGGATAAGGATCAGTGTGGGCACTATGATCTGGGCTTAGCAAAGTTGAGTAACTGACTGTATGTGGTACGGTAGGGAGTGAACCTCGGTCCTTGAGGGATAGATTCCTGCCCAGCCTCAGCAGTTTATTGCCTTGTGTAGTAGGCGTGTAAGTGCAGGGAAAACATATATAAAATAATTACTAATTAAAAAAATTGATGTTATATTTATTGATTATTTATTGATATGTTGTATTTTATAAAATTACTGATATGCTTTTTGTCTCTACAAAACATGGTAAAATAACTATTTTGGTCAAGCTTTTTGATTCCTGAAATTTGTTTTTGTTTCCTACAGTTTCCTACTTAAATGGTTCTGTTTTTAGATTTAGATGTGTTTGAGTGTGGTTCTACAAAACCTTGCCATAGAACCTTTTATAAGGTGGAGGTTATTTTAACTTCAACACACTTACAGCTCTTGATGTAACCCAAATATCTTTTCTCTGTGGCTCTGCTTCACAGAAGAATTTAAGAATAAGAATTTTAAGAATATACAGTGGCTCATTCATATTTAAAAGCGAATGACATTCTACACAACTGTGTGGGTGTAAATCCCAAACAACAATATTGGGTTAACTATATTGTATGAGGACCAAAAAGAATGAAAAGGTGTGTCCTCTGAGGTGTGTCCTATGATTATTAACAATGGACCTTATTCAAAAGCTGTTCTTAAGCAGACTTTTCTTTTTAAAACCCACTTGCAGGGTTCACAAAGATTTTAACATTCAGCTGTGTTTTCTTATTTGGCATTTGTTCAATTTACAAGGGCAACTGGATCACTGTAACAGCATAGCTGCAAACAATTCTGTGGGTTTTTCTTTCTTAGCAACAAATTTAAGAAAATTCTACTAAAGATATTATTAAATGAGGCCCCATATTCCCATTAGGAATTTGGTAACATGTCTTTTGTTAGTAAAAACAGAATTCACAGAAAATGCACCCTAGACTGCAGAACTGTTTGTTTCATTTCAAAACAGTTATTCCCCAATGCAAATACACACACACACACACACACACACACACACACACACACATACACACACACACACACACAAATTACAGATACACATATTACAGATACATATGCATTCATGCAGGTCATACCGAGGTCTTGCCCATGTCCCCGGTTGTTTCCGTTGATAAAAAGGAGCGAATATCCAGAGTAGAGTAGCTCAGATCCTTTTGGGCAATGTGGAACATCTCGTCTCTGACTGTGTCTTGTGAACAAGAAGCTGTCGTCTCTCCTGGGCTTAAAGATTCCTGGTGGACCCATTTTTCCCTTCTGACCCTTATAGCCTTTAATACCTAAAGGCCCTACAATAGGATTAGAGAATATCTGAGCACTATTTAATACATAATGAGCCCCTGCACTCCAAAACACCATTTAACACAATAACAGTAACATTGTAATTCAGCCCTCCTGGAAATGTGCCCTAGTGCCTCAAACACTATGAGGACCTCAAGCAACATAGATGTATAACACATTGTAGGGGTGTAACAATTCACAAAATTCGTAAATGGCATTTATTTCGATTTAATACCAATCTGCCTTATACTGACATTACGTTTGAGGATACACTATATGGACAAATACGTTGGGGACACCTGCACAGTTATTGTTTTTTCCAAAGTCAAGGGTACTAAAAAAAAACATTTCTTCTAGATTTTGGAGCATTGCTGTGAGGATCAACAAGTGTTGGCTGGAGCACCATGCATCGTTCCTGAGAACACAGATCCTCTGCTCCACAGCTCAATGCTGGTGGCTTTATACTCATCTATCCCTCACCTGGCATTAGGCATGAGACCCATCAGTTCATGCTTATCTACTCTAGTCCTATTCTATTGCTCTACAGGGACTGGAAACAAACAAACATATAATCAAGGAGGACTCTTACCCATTTCCCCCCTTTTCCCTTTTTCACCTGACTCTCCAGGGTAACCTTTAGGACCAGTTTGGCCTGCTTTGCCACTGCCTCCTTTCAATCCTTTATTTCCTGCAAGAAAGAGAAACAGATCATGTATGCACCTTTAGTGAACACCAGTCGCGAAAGTAAGACTGTTCGAGAAAGTGCAAGAGGCTTTTTTGCTTATGTGCTAGCTAACATGGTTATGTGAATGTGTATGTGAGTAGACAGTAATTGATGCTTCCCCGTTTTGTAGCATTTTGTAATTGTTCAGCTACTAATTCACTCTGGGGGTTTTTCCCCCCTCCGCTCACATGCTAACTGCTAATAAAAAGTATTTGGGCATTCATGTATTTCTTAAAAATGTTCATTGTATGAAGACAAAAATGTTGATAACCAAGCTGTGTAAATTCTTTCTGAAGGCAGCTGGTTTGTTTAAATGTGATTGTTTGTCTGCATACATTTTCCAAAAAACAAGCATCCAATAAGCTTAATGACAAATGTTTCCACATCTATTTTAAAGCACAGACTTTCTACAGTCTTCTACAGTCAATATGCTAAAATATATATATTATATATATGTATACACACATTTTCTGGTTGATATGAAAAGGAGGACATAAGAATTTGTGGGTGTGATGTCTTCTGAGCTTGGATCAGATTGGATATATGAGAATTCATATATAAATGACCAGCACTTTGAAAAAATCTATTATTTACAGGTTATAATTGATGATTATACAATGATTCTTAACTGCACATGGGGGAACAATATTGCACAATGTAGGAATATTGTTACATTGAAGGCACTATTTCCTGTATGTGTATAAAGTTTAGGAGTGTGTGTGTGTGTGTATGTGGTCCGCTGGGAGCAGGGCAGGTTGTAATACACATTACACATTTGGGGTGAACCAGCCTGTCGCTAAAAGAGCTGTCCAGTGCTGCCAGAGTCTCATGCATGCGGTGGGTGCTGTTCTCCAGCATGGATGCCAGCTTAGCCACCATCCTCCTGTCTCCCACCACCTGCACTGGGTCCAAGAGGCTTCCTCTTTATGAGTTTGTTCAGTCTCTTCTTGCCTGCACTCCAAATGACCTCAATCTCCTCACAGTAGGTAGAGTCTGCTCTGGCCTTTTTTGTTCACTCTGGACAACATCCTTCCACTCATTCCACTCTCACTGCTGTAACCATATGTAAACATAGCATATCTGTATGCATGTGTGCATGTACCCTGTTGACCATTTGTTCCAGGTGGACCACATTCTCCATCTGGTCCTCTGTTTCCTGTATTTCCTGGTGAACCTGGTTCTCCAGAGACAGGTATCTCTTTAGATATCCCATCTATTCCTTTTTCACCTGTGTGGACCAAAAACAGCAGGAGCTTTTTCAGTGCATCACCCTATTTCTGTTCCAGTACAATAGTCAACAGCCAATAACAGTCACAAATGATGTAAAATGTATTCCTCAGCAACATTCTACTATGAAACAAACACACCTAAGATCTACATCAAAAAGCAGAGCAAGATCAGTCAATCACTTCTTGTGATCTTTTTTGCTTAATTTTCTCAGATTTTTAATCATTTATGACATTAGATCAAATAAAAGAACACCATGTTTAACAAACTGACCTGGTTTTCCTCGCGGTCCTTTCTGTCCTCGAAAACCAGGGGGGGCATCTGGTCCACAACCTCCCTTTTGACCTTTAAAAATAAAAAACAAAGTAAAGAAAAAAAGACAAATATGCACACACACATGGTCAAAGGTGTCAGTAATGTATAAAAACAAAAAGCAGCTAATCCACATGAGACATCATAACTAAAGTTTTTCTAACTTTACAATGCCCATATAATAGAATGCAATCAAATGGAAAAAATGGACACCCAAGTTCATAATTGTATTTGATGTTAATTTTCAAGAATTAAAAAAGAAGAAACCTTTGGTATGCCAGATGCCTTATTCAGCTTTCAGTGTGATAAACATCAAAAAACTAATAATATATAGGGCTATATATAAATATATGTGTGTGTGTATATATATATATATATATATATATATATATATATATATATATATATATATATATATATATATATATATATATATAAAGGGCTGTAACTTTTTACATCGTTATATTACCCCAACAGCAAGTAGGGCCAGTGGTGGCTCAGTGGTTAGAGCACTGGGCTGTTGCTGAAAAGGTTGTGGGTTTGATACCAAGATTTGCTAAGCTGCGACTGTTGATTCAAGATTCAAGTTTTATTGTCATGTGCACGGTAAACAGACAGTTACAATTTACACCGAAATTTGTACAAATTTACTTAGGTTTTACTGCTCTTAATAGCTTGTGTGTTAATAGAGTACTAGCAAAGTTCATTAGTACAAATTTCAGTGTAAATTGTAACTGCCTGTTTACCGTGCAAATGACAATACAAATCTTGAATCTTGAATGTTTGAGTCTAAACTATGTGCATAGTGTTTAACTTGTGATATAATTAAAAGATGAGTAAACAACGATAGACATTTAAAGAGATGGACATAAATAGGTAGCTTAGTACTGTTATAAATGCTGCATAGTATTGAGCAAAGAGTTGAGTATAGTTCCATTACTTAACTTCAGCAGTATGCTATTTTTATACATCAGATTTAGGTTTTTTTTTTTTTGTTTTTTGTTTTTTTTTAAACAAACAGACACAAAAAGTTTTACCCTGTGGTCCAGGTTCACCTCTAGGCCCCCTTTCTCCTTTGCTTCCAGGGTAGCCATTAACCCCATCACCTCCCTTAAGAGAAATTTGTTCAATATTTTGTTACAATGTAATCACTAGATTCTCCAAAAATATAAACATTGTGTCAGGGTATTGCACTATTTTTGGTAGCACTTTATTTTACAGTACATAGTATTAAATAAATAATATGTAACAATTACAAGTCATTTTCTGGTACACGCATTGCTTGTGTAAAAGTACATTCAATAGTAAAACCACAGTAAATGATAAAGAAGAGCAGATAAGTACTGGTGACAGAAGTGCTAAAAAGTGGTTACTGGGGAAAGAGTATTTTTGTGCAAAATACTGTATTGGTAACTACTTAACATAACACATATGTTCATAACCATATTTATTCTATGGCTTGGTGTAGGTCATACCCCAACATAACTGTAAATAGTAGTTAAGTGTAATAGTAAGTGGTGTTTATTCTAGTGCAACTCAAAAATCCTGAAAATGTATTTAATAAAAAATTGAAAACTCTCATTTTTTATTCATCAAGTAAAGTGACTTATTTTTAGTCTTTGTTTAACTCAAAATCAGTATTGCTTATAGCTAACATGATGTTGTTGACTGGGGGCGGGGGGGGGTCAGAAATTGAACCTACCTCAGAAGGTTGTCAGTCCAGACTGTGTTTAAGCACTAAAATGTGGAGTGGCAGCTATAGGAACCCTTATCAGCAGATGTAAATGTATCCAGAGGTTGTTTTGGAGTGAAGTGAGAGGTCATTAATCTCTTGCTCTCACCCATTTTAGAGTTATTGCATGACAGTTGGCAGACCTGCATCAAAAGTCAGTTGATGTTGCTCTTTTGGGGTTCAATACAGTTGTGTAGCAGTTCTGTATGTAGAAGGTCTTATCTTAGGGTATGAAAGCTATAAAAAGGTACTTACTCAGTGCTCAGAGGTAAGTAACCTATGATTTTCATTGTAATTACTTGCTCATTCCTAGGTGTAAGTGTGTGTAATAATAATTTAATGCACAGATTTGCTAAGCTACAACTGTTGATTCAAGATTCAACAGTTTTATTGTCATGTGCACGGTAAACAGGCAGTTACAATTTACACTGAAATTTGCCAGTACTCTATTAACACACCAGTTATTAAGAGAAGTAAAACCTATGTTTTTAAGTCTGAACAATGCGTATAGTGTTTAACTTGAGACATAATTAAACGATGAGTAAACGACAATAGACATTTAAAGACTGACAGACATAAATACAGTGGAAAAAATAAGTATTTGACCCCCAGCTGATTTTGAAAGTTTGTACTCTGACAAATAATTAAACAATGTATGATTTTTATGGTAGCTTCATTTTAACAGTGAGAGATGGAATATCAAAAAGAAAATCTAGAAAATTAAATAATATTTAAACAAAAAAAGACATTTTCATTGAGGAAACTAAGTATTTGATCCCCTAAAAACCAAGACAAATTTTGGCTCCCACAGACCACTGACACACCCTAATCTCAGTGAAGTTGTTACCTGCATGAGAGACACCTGTCCCAAATTGTCACCTGTGTAAAAGGCCACCCGCCAAGAGACTCAGTGACACTCAAACATCTCCACCATGGGCAAGACTAAAGAGCTGTCTAAAGATGTCAGGGACAAAATTGTTGACCTACACAAGGCTGGAATGGGCTACAAAGCCATAAGTAAGAAGCTGGATGAGAAGGTGACAACTGTTGGTGCAATTATTTAGAAGTGGAAGAAGTACAACATTACTGTCAATCGACCTAGGCCAACTTCACAGCATCAACGGGAAGATGAACGGGGCCATGTACCGCAAAATCCTGGGTGACAACCTCCTTGCCTCTGCCAGGGCACTGAAACTGGGTCGTGGATGGGTCTTCCAGCACGACAACGACCCAAAACACACAGCCAAGGAAACAATGGAGTGGCTCCATAAGAAGCATTTCAAGGTCATGGAATGGCCTAGCCAGTCTCCTGATCTCAATCCCATAGAAAATCTATGGAGAGAGCTGAAGCTTCGCATTTCCAAATTCACGCATTTCGCAATTCCACACCTAAAAACCTTAAGGATTTGGAGATGATCTGCAGAGAGGAGCGGGCCAAAATTACTCCTGAAGTGTGTGCAAACCTTATAAAAAAAAACTACTAAGAAATGTCTGCTGTGCTTCCCAACAAGGGTTTTGCCACCAAGTATTAAATTATGTTTTATTAGGGGGTCAAATACATATTTCCTTCAATTAAATTCAAGTAATTTTTTATTTCGCATTTCATGTAATTTTCTCAGTTTGTCTTTTGATATTCTATGCGTCACCGGTAAAATAAAGCTGGTATAAAATTATAAGACATTTCTTTTTTTTTTTATTAAAACTTCTAAAGTCAGTGGGGTGTCAAATACTTATTTCATCCACTGTAGGTAGCTTAGTACTGTACTTAGTACTGATTTTCTTTGTACTTGCTCATTTCTAGGTGTAAATGTGTGTACTAAAGCAGCTTGGTAGTTCTTACCACTATTTATCACTATTTAACTTATCATTTAATGCTGACATTAGTAATAGTGATCAAGTATTTCAACAGTTTAACAGCATCAAGAAAAAGAATTTGCTATATTTTGAAATATACTGTGCAGTGTAATATGGACATTCTTTTAGATACTCACTGGAGGTCCCGCTGGGCCATAGTTTCCTGTGATACCAGGGGGTCCTGCTGGTCCTGAAGGCCCACAGTCACCTTTATCACCTTTTAGCCCTGGACCAGGGGGGCCTGGAGGACCACATGGCCCTGGGGGTCCTGCAAAAAACACAGAATTAAACCACATGAAACACATACAAATAGAGGGACACATGTCTGGCAAAAGTATGAAAACAACATATGTGAAAAGATTTAATATTTTGTGGCTAGATCATGCTACATTTCATGCTACATTGTACATAAAAATAGTTTTTCCCAATTAGAGTTGCATTTGGTACTGAAGTATGTAAAGTATAGTACCGTAAGCTTAAAGTGAGGAGTAAGAAACAGCAGCACCCTGCAAATTCAACCAAACTGTGTACCCAAACTGTGCATTTTACACAGCTAGCTAAATGCACACTGCAAGAGAACAGAGTGGACAGAAAAACAATTGCTTTTGACCAGGGGCTGCCTGACCTGGGAATCCTGGTGGACCTGGGCATCCTCGCTCTCCCTTTGGTCCATGCACACACAATCCTTTAACACCTCGATTCCCAGGGGGTCCAGGGGGCCCTTGTAAACCACAAAATCCTGGGTCCCCCACTGATCCACATACACCTGGTGGTCCCATGGGGCCCGGTAACCCAGGGACACCCTGAGACCCTGAACATGATACAAGCACATTTAGTAAATCAATTCAACAAATAAATTCAACAAAATAAGTACGTTGCATGATGCACTTTAAAACTGTAGAGAAACAAGCACAGGGCATGTTTCACTGAATAAATCCTCCAAATAGTGTCCAACTGTAGCTTAGCAACTGTAACTAGGCTTGTGCACTTCTAACAAACAAACTTTCTTATATTAATACAAAATAAACATTACATCTAAAATCTCCTTTTAATGTTAGTTAGAACGTTGTACTTGTAGTGGACACTCACCTTTTCCACCCTTAGCACCAGGTGATCCAGGTGGTCCATATCCAGGAACTATAAAAGAAAACTACAACTTAATATATGACAAGTGTAAATTCTTCTTTTGTTTATAAATTTTTTTTGTTCAATATTACATTATGTTGTGTGCGCGCGAGAGTCTTTACCCCCTTTTTCTCCTTTTGGTCCAGAAAATCCAGGAATACCATCTTTGCCTTGTTCTCCCTTGGGACCTGGGGGTCCTGGATCACCTGGTGACCCTGGACAACCTAAGACACAGAAACAGAAGCAACCATAAACAATTAATAGAAATAAACTATTTTATGAATATGAATTGAATATGAATTTGATGTTAGAAAATAGCGTAAAACTGCACTAAATACACACAACATTGAACAACATTCAATCACATAAACTACTTTAGTTGACGGAAGCACCTGGAGGGCCTGTAGGTCCTAGAAAACCTGGGGGGCCAGGATTTCCATCACAACCCCTTTCTCCAGGTGGCCCTGGACATCCTGCGAGCGAGAGAAAGAGAAAGGGAGTAAGGAAAGGAGGGCGGTGGAGAAAAGGAATACATTATCAGGCACAATTAGAATCTTATTTGGTTTTTTTTTGTTTGTTTTTTTCTATGCCTAAATAACTGTTTGGCTTGGATTTCTGCGAAGCTGTGGTTAAGCAGAACAAATACAGAAACCAGCCCCCTGTAGCTGGCTTTAGTGATATAATTTCTAGGCAAAAATGATTTTAGCAAGAAAACTCTGGAGCTCCTCCTCTAAACAGAGAACCCACTACCATCAAAATATCTCTATTATTACGCTCAAAAAATGTGTTAAAAGCAGTATTATACTGATCCTAAAATCTGACTGAGGAATGTTCTCAACTGTTACTATACTAATTTACACACAGCCTTATTAAGCAACTAAAATTAATGCCACAAAATGCATTTTTATTGTTGTGAACAATATTAGTATTAATAATATTTAATACCACTATGTACACAGTAAACATTTTGATTTGTGGACACCCACTCTAAGTAATGCACTTCAAGCTGCACCCATTGCTTGCTTGCTTGCTCACACACACACACACACACACACACACACACACACACACACACACACACACACAAATCTGCTTTAAAATGAGCAGAAGTACAACTTATTTACACTAACCGTAGCACGATATGCTTTTCTAAGCATATTGAGGATACTGTTAGTGCTTAATAAACACTCAACACTCATCAGCTGCAGGTTTCATAAACTGTGTAATTAGACTGGTTTAATTAGTGCAGCAGATGTTAAATAAAAATAACTCTATTCTGTACAGGGTACAGCCCTAAAACATACACACACACACACAAAATCGCATTACTCATCTGCAAGCAACTTCACATGGTACTTACGCAGCCCGTTTATACCAATCAATCATAATTTGAATGCCACAGACTTTTGGAGTATTGTTGGCAAGCATGTGCATCCTGTCATGGCTACCCATCTTCTAATGACTACTTTTAGTGTGACGATACACCCTGTCACAAAGCAAAAGCCACTTAAACTGGTTTCATGAACATGACCTCGAGTTCACGGTTCTTCACTGGCGTTCCCAGTTACCAGATCTGAATCCAATATAACACCTTTGGGATGTGGTAGAGCAAAAGTTCTAAGAGTCGCAGCAATGAAAAATCTACAGAAATTGTGTGACACAAACAACACTTTTTTGTAATTAAGTGGTCAGTGAGTTAATGGCAATTATTAAAAAGAGGTAGATCAGACAATAAACTTAAAAAAATAAAGGTTAAAGGTTAAGCTGAGTAATGGAGGACAATACCTGGCATTCCTGGAGGTCCATCATCTCCTTTGAATCCACAGGGCCCATCAGGGCCTGGGTTGCCTACAGGGCCACAGACGCCTCTGTCTCCCTTCTTTCCTTTAGGTCCTGGGATGCCGGACTCACCCTGAGAAAGAATAAAAGACAAACAGAGGAGGCTTAAGAGTTTATAAATCCAAGTTTAGGCAAAGTTATATTTCAGTCCAAAATGCTTCTTTCACTTTAGTTGAAAGCCCTGTACCATTAAACACATTACAATTCACAAGTGGGAGAACTAAAAGCGTCATTCACAGCAGTGAATTACACTTTTCACCTGAGGTGGGCGCCTAAGAGCAAAAAAACTATTTTCCACAACGCTGCTTTAAATAGGAGTTATTTAAGGGTTCTTTGTTCAGTAATGGTTCTATATGGAACCACGACAACTCAGAGCCATCAGAATTACCTGGTTAAATGTTTCTTTACATAGACAAGAACCTCTTTAAGACAGTTCTTTATAAAATATTTAAAACTAAGTGTTCCACTATTGTTTTCAGAACTATATGGAACTATACTGCAATTAATTATATTTCTTTTAACTTTTATACACAATTCTATATGGTTTCCTTATTTCTATCCTTACAGTACTAATAATGTCTGACATGCACCTTACTTCCAGGGTTTCCTGGATCCCCTGGTCCAGGTAGGCTAGGTTCACCTTTGGCCCCTTTTTGTCCATCAACTCCCGGTACACCACCAGACCCTGGTTGCCCAGGCAATCCATTTTCCCCCCTGAAACCTTTGCTTCCTGACAGAAAGAAAGTACAGACCCTCAACATCGGCAGATATGTGCATGACAAGACTGCAAAGGCAAGTGCATATGTACATACAGTACATACAATTTTCTCTGCAATTGTTGGTGTATTACCTGGCAATCCCATATCTCCACGATTTCCTTCATTGCCAGGACGACCACACTCACCAGGGAACCCATTAACACCGGGGTCACCAGAAGGACCTGAAAGAGATGGAGTTACAGAAAGGGCAACCAAGAGAAAAAAGAAGACAGTATGCAACAGAGGGTGAGAATAAGAATAGCCAAGACTGCAAGAGATAGTAAGAAAAAAAAGACAATTGGTGAGTAAAAGAACAAAAGACAGAATAAGAAGAGAAAAAGGCTTTAAAGTGGACTAGAGTTGTTACCTGGTGGACCTGCAGATCCTGGTGTTCCATTTTTACCACTGTTGCCATTATATCCTGGGTCTCCTTTGTCACCTTTGTCACCAGTACTGCCAGGTTCACCTACACCACAACAAAACAAAACAAAATTAGTTTCTTATAAAATTACTATAGAGAAACATCCCACCATCCATAAAAATCAACAGTCTTCATATTAATAAAAAAAGATTATTTTATTATTTTCACGTTATGTCTCACACAAAACCCTTTATAAAAATAGATCTGTAAGTCATTGTACAACCATCTAAGTATGCATTACATCCCTCCTGTTGAATCCTGATATTTAGTATTTTTTCAACATTTAAGGAGCCTTGTTAATTACATTTAACAGCCTGGAATACATATCAAATCTACTTTTTTATTTTTATTTTTTAAACGATGCAATAGAATCAAAAAAGGTTAATCTAAGTGTAAAGAAAACTACTACTGAATGTGTGAGACCTTCGATCCCACAGACATCCCTATTTTAAACACCCTCATGCATCTGGAAAAATATGAAACTTCATTAAACCATTGTCAGCCAACATTATTTGCTTCTACATCAAGAGATGCAAGTTAAGGCTTTCCTATACAAGGCAGAAACCACACATTAACACTGTTCAGGCTGTGTCCAGTGTAAGTAATCCCCATTTTCAAATTGTATGATTTATGTGGCCAATTTTGTTTTTCCACACAGGGCCAGCTGGTGTTGGGTAACTTCTTGCATAAGAAAAGTATTAGTGGATATTCATATATGTATAAGGGAAAAACATTTTATATATCATATTTTATTAATCAACAATATGACTAACCCATTGACACTGAATAGTGAACGTAGAATAGGGAACATGGAGTACACTACATGAGACGCTCTAGTGTTCTCCAGACTGGAGCTTTAAAATACTTTGCTCACCTAAGAACCCCTTCTCTCCTGGATCTCCAAGGTTTATGACAGTTCTTTTCTGTCCTTTACTTCCTGGATCTCCGAAGTCTCCTTTAGGCCCTGTTGAACCTCTGCAACCTGGTGTTCCATCAGCCCCTATGCAACCTAGAACACAAGAGGTACCATTATGGTAGTTATAATCCTCACTGATCTGATATTATAACAGTATCTGCAACAGTAACAATATGGTGGTTGCATATGTGTGGATGAATTCACAAAGGTGTATGTACCTTTAGGACCTTGCCGACCAGGTGGGCCACAGTTTCCAGGAGGTCCAGGAGGGCCGCAAAAACCAGGAGGTCCATGGTTCCCTCGCTGCCCTTAAAGTACGCCGGAAAAGGAAAATAAATAAATAAATAAATAATGGCCAATTTTTAATACCAGTGTCCTGTTTTTAGAGTCTGTTAATAATACAGATGGCAAGATGTATTATACAGTTGCTGAATTTATTTAATATGTAAAGAACAAGATTCAACAAATCTAAAAATTACAGTCTTGCAAACAACATACTCAGCCAACTCAGCTTGAATAAAACAATAAAAAAGCCTCACATATGTTTTAAAAACCTCACATATGTTTTAAACACTAAAAAATAAAACATGCCGATATTCAGGTGTGGATTTTACTGTTCCCTTTAATGTCCAAGTCTCACACTTTATGCAGCTTTCCATACAAAGGGAGCTTTCTCAAACATGAATTCTTTTTTTGCGTAAAGTGCTGCAGTAAAGTATCTTATGTCTTAGATGTCTGAAATAAATCTTCATATAATTAAAAGTATGGTTTAAAATATGATTCTTGTTTGAAACAGGTCACTCTTCAGTCATCAGATATTTGTGTATGTGATGTGCATTTACATAAGGTTTAGATGTTTGTTCAGTACCTGGCGGGGCAGGTATTCCATCTCTCCCTCTAAAGCCTTTTAGTCCAACTGGCCCAGGTACACCAGGTCCTCCATTATATCCAGGTTTCCCCACTGGACCTACTTGACCGGGCAAACCTAATCCACATTGTCCTGGGTCACCCTGCACACCTCTCTGTCCTTGGGGTCCTGCAAAGAACATTTACAATGTTTAAAATGTTTTCTAGGCAGGGAGTGTATAAGTTTGCACACCTGAAGCACATCTTTCTTCCAAACATTTTGATAACAAGAGGCAACATTAGAGTATTATGTATTATGTAAGAATTCCGGCAACAGAGTGCCATTCTCCATAATACCAGTCTATGTAACATAAAAATGATTTTGTAGCTGTTACTTTAACATTCAATATCTACAGATTGTTTAATACAGCATAATAAATTGCTTTCTGATTGTTATTGTGCATTTGGATTAGTGTTGGATTATTGTCAACTGTATAGCAAAACAACAGTAATAGATCTATACTTCTAATGGCTACCAGAAGGTAAATACAAAACTATATATTACTATATTTAAACTATATATTAATGTTAAATCTGCTTCCATGGAATAACTACACTTAAATGACATTTGTGAAGGCCTTTTCTGTAAACCAGAAAGGGAGACATCTTACCTGGCCTTCCAGGTCTTCCTCTCTCACCTAGGGATCCTTTGGAACCAGCAAATCCAGGATTACAAACTCCTGGAAGGCCAATTGCCCCTGGGAGCCCATCACATCCTGCCACACCTAGCAACAATACAAGAACAATTTAGTAAGGATGTGAGTGTGTGAATCTATCCATATGCCTCTGTAGATAGATAGATAATTTATTGTAGGGATGCACCAATCTGGCTTTTTCAGTTCCGATACTGATACCAATATATAAACGTTGCATGTTGGTCGATATCAGATACCAGTCTGATACCATTGCTGAATTAATAAACTGTATACCTCACCCTGTGGGAGTGACTTAAGGCATTAGGACTGACTTCAACATTACTTTATATAACAAATTAACGCAGATATAAAAATGTATTAAATTGCCATTTGTCATTTATTTATTTGCACATTTAGTGTAGTCTCACAGGATCGGTTCCATTGATCGGCCTAATTATTCGATACCTGATCCAGCTAATTTTGTTAATATCGGGAAAATAAGTATTTGGTCACCTACAAACAAGCAAGATTTCTGGCTGTCACAGACCTGTAACAACTTTTTTAAGAGGCTTCTCTGTCCTCCACTCATTACCTGTATTAATGGCACCTGATTGAACTCGTTAACAGTATAAAAGACACCTGCCAACACTCCAAACTCCACTATGGTGAAGACCAAAGAGCTGTCGAAGGACACCAGAAACAAAATTGTAGACCTGCACCAGGCTGGGAAGACTGAATCTGCAATAGGCAAGCAGCTGGGTGTGAAGAAATCTACTGTGGGAGCAAAATGGGAGACCAATAAGACCACTGCTAATCTCCCTCGATCAGGGGCTCCACGCAAAATCTCAGCCCGTGGGGTTAAAATGATCACAAGAACGGTGAGCAAAAATCCCAGAACCACACGGGGGGACCTAGTGAATGATCTGCAGAAAGCTGGGACCAACGTTACAAAGGCTACCGTCAGTAACACACTACGCTGCTAGGGACTCAGATCTTGCAGTGCCAGAGGTGTTCCCCTGCCAGTACATATCCGGGTGCGTCTGAAGTTTGCTAGAGAGCATTTGGATGTTCCGGAAGAGTATTGGGAGAATGTCTTATCGTCAGATGAAACCAAAGTAGAACTGTTTGGAGGAGAGTGAATGCTGAGTTGCATCCAAAGAACACCATACCAACTGTGAAGCATGGGGGTGGCAACATCATGCTTTGGGGCTGTTTCTTTGCAAAGGGACTAGGACGACTGGTCCGTGTACATGAAAGAATGAATGGGGCCATGTATTGTGAGATTTTGAGTGCAAACCTCCTTCCATCAGCAAGGGCATTGAAGATGAAACCTGGCTGGGTCTTTCAGCATGACAATGATCCCAAGCACACTGCCAGGGCAACAAAGGAGTGGCTTCGTAAGAAGCATTTCAAGGTCCTAGCCGGTCTCCAGATCTCAACCCCATAGAAAACCTTTGGAGGGAGTTGAAAGTCTGTGTTGCCCGCCGACAGCCCCAAAACATCACTGCTCTAGAGGAGATCTGCATGGAGGAATGGGCCATCATACCAGCAATGGTGTGTGCCAACCTTGTGAAGACTTACAGAAAACGTTTGACCTTGGTCATTGCCAACAAAGGATATATAACAAAGTATTGAGATGAACTTTTGACCAAATACTTATTTTGGTCTTATCCACCATTATTTGCAAATAAATTCTTTAAAAATCAGACAATGTGATTTTCTGAATTTCTTCTCATTTTGTCTCTCATAGTTGAGGTCTACCTATGATGTCAATTACAGGCCTCTCTCATCTTTTTAAGTGGGAGAACTTGCACAATTGGTGACTGACTAAATACTTTTTTTCCCCCCCACTGTATGTATGTATGTATGTATATATATATATATATATATATATATATATATATATATATATATTTGAACAATCCGGAGAGGAAAGGCAGTGTAGTTATAAAGAATAAGGAATCTAAATGTGCAGGATGTGCTCGTCCATGATGGAGAGCAGTTTGTGCAGTGTCCTCCTCTCTGCCACCTTAACCACAGAATCCAGTTCTACACC